>NW_026697164.1:0-31941 GCF_030435755.1 Ochotona princeps | reverse complement strand
ACTAACTTCACACACCATCAGGCTTCCAAGCAGCTCTCAAGGAAACTCAGTTTTCACACTCTATGCTTAGTGCCCTTTGTATGGCTAGGACTGAAATGAACCTGGTAGAGCATCCCACACAAACGAATGCTCCACATGCGGGTTTCACATGCCACCAACTCCACATTCACAGGCAACTTCAGCGCCACAGCCATTTTCAGATAGCCCTCAATGCAAAGGCTCTAGACGCAAATATTGGTGTGAGAGCTAATTCAATCAAGGAAACATTGCATGTTGGTGAAGGGCATATTGAAGAAGGATCAGCCGAGTGGTTCTTGTGGGAGAACAACTCCATTTGGCTCACTAACTTCACACACCATCAGGCTTCCAAGCAGCTCTCAAGGAAACTCAGTTTTCACACTCTATGCTTAGTGCCGTTTGAGTGCCTAGGACTGAAATGAAGCTTGGTCAGCATCCCACACAAACGAATGCTCCACATGCGGGTTTCACATGCCACCAACTCCACATTCACAGGCAACTTCAGCGCCACAGCCGTTTTCAGATAGCCCTCAATGCAAAGGCTCTAGACGCAAATATTGGTGTGAGAGCTAATTCAATCAAGGAAACACTGCATGTTGGTGAAGGGCATATTGAAGAAGGATCAGCCGAGTGGATCTTGTGGGAGAACAACTCCATTTGGCTCACTAACTTCACACACCATCAGGCTTCCAAGCAGCTCTCAAGGAAACTCAGTTTTCACACTCTATGCTTAGTGCCCTTTGTATGGCTTGCAGTGAAATGAACCTGGTAGAGCATCCCAACACAAACGAATGCTCCACCTGCGGGTTTCACATGCCACCAACTCCACATTCACAGGCAACTTCAGCGCCACAGCCGTTTTCAGATAGCCCTCAATGCAAAGGCTCTAGACACAAATATTGGTGTGAGAGCTAATTCAATCAAGGAAACACTGCATGTTGGTGAAGGGCATATTGAAGAAGAATCAGCCGAGTGGTTCTTGTGGGAGTACAACTCCATTTGGCTCACTAACTTCACACACCATCAGGCTTCCAAGCAGCTCTCAAGGAAACTCAGTTTTCACACTCTATGCTTAGTGCTCTTTGTGTGCCTAGGACTGAAATGAAGGTTGGAGAGCATCCCAAACAAACGAATGCTCCACATGCGGGTTTCACATGCCACCAACTCCACATTCACAGGCAACTTCAGCGCCACAGCCGTTTTCAGATAGCCCTCAATGCAAAGGCTCTAGACGCAAATATTGGTGTGAGAGCTAATTCAATCAAGGAAACACTGCATGTTGGTGAAGGGCATATTGAAGAAGAATCAGCCGAGTAGATCTTGTGGGAGAACAACTCCATTTGGCTCACTAACTTCACACACCATCAGGCTTCCAAGCAGCTCTCAAGGAAACTCAGTTTTCACACTCTATGCTTAGTGCCCTTTGTGTGCCTAGGACTGAAATGAAGCTTGGTCAGCATCCCACACAAACGAATGCTCCACATGCGGGTTTCACATGCCACCAACTGCACATTCACAGGCAACTTCAGCGCCACAGCCGTTTTCAGATAGCCCTCAATGCAAAGGCTCTAGACGCAAATATTGGTGTGAGAGCTAATTCAATCAAGGAAACACTGCATGTTGGTGAAGGGCATATTGAAGAAGGATCAGCCGAGTGGTTCTTGTGGGAGAACAACTCCATTTGGCTCACTAACTTCACACACCATCAGGCTTCCAAGCAGCTCTCAAGGAAACTCAGTTTTCACACTCTATGCTTACTGCTCTTTGTGTGCCTAGGCCTGAAATGAAGCTTGGTCAGCATCCCACACAAACGAATGCTCCACATGCGGGTTTCACATGCCACCAACTCCACATTCACAGGCAACTTCAGCGCCACAGCCGTTTTCAGATAGCCCTCAATGCAAAGGCTCTAGACGCAAATATTGGTGTGAGAGCTAATTCAATCAAGGAAACACTACATGTTGGTGAAGGGCATATTGAAGAAGGATCAGCAGAGTGGTTCTTGTGGGAGAACAACTCCTTTTGGCTCACTAACTTCACACACCATCAGGCTTCCAAGCAGCTCTCAAGGAAACTCAGTTTTCACACTCTATGCTTAGTGCCCTTTGTATGGCTAGGACTGAAATGAACCTGGTAGAGCATCCCACACAAACGAATGCTCCACATGCGGGTTTCACATGCCACCAACTCCACATTCACAGGCAACTTCAGCGCCACAGCCATTTTCAGATAGCCCTCAATGCAAAGGCTCTAGACGCAAATATTGGTGTGAGAGCTAATTCAATCAAGGAAACATTGCATGTTGGTGAAGGGCATATTGAAGAAGGATCAGCCGAGTGGTTCTTGTGGGAGAACAACTCCATTTGGCTCACTAACTTCACACACCATCAGGCTTCCAAGCAGCTCTCAAGGAAACTCAGTTTTCACACTCTATGCTTACTGCTCTTTGTGTGCCTGGGACTGAAATGAAGCTTGCTCAGCATCCCACACAAAACGAATGCTCCACATGCGGGTTTCACATGCCACCAACTCCACATTCACAGGCAACTTCAGCGCCACAGCCGTTTTCAGATAGCCCTCAATGCAAAGGCTCTAGACGCAAATATTGGTGTGAGAGCTAATTCAATCAAGGAAACACTGCATGTTGGTGAAGGGCATATTGAAGAAGGATCAGCCGAGTGGTTCTTGTGGGAGAACAACTCCATTTGGCTCACTAACTTCACACACCATCAGGCTTCCAAGCAGCTCTCAAGGAAACTCAGTTTTCACACTCTATGCTTAGTGCCGTTTGATGGCCTAGGACTGAAATGAAGCTTGGTCAGCATCCCACACAAACGAATGCTCCACATGCGGGTTTCACATGCCACCAACTCCACATTCACAGGCAACTTCAGCGCCACAGCCGTTTTCAGATAGCCCTCAATGCAAAGGCTCTAGACGCAAATATTGGTGTGAGAGCTAATTCAATCAAGGAAACACTGCATGTTGGTGAAGGGCATATTGAAGAAGGATCAGCCGAGTGGTTCTTGTGGGAGAACAACTCCATTTGGCTCACTAACTTCACACACCATCAGGCTTCCAAGCAGCTCTCAAGGAAAACTCAGTTTTCACACTCTATGCTTAGTGCCCTTTGTATGGCTAGGACTGAAATGAACCTGGTAGAGCATCCCACACAAACGAATGCTCCACATGCGGGTTTCACATGCCACCAACTCCCCATTCACAGGCAACTTCAGCGCCACAGCCGTTTTCAGATAGCCCTCAATGCAAAGGCTCTAGACGCAAATATTGGTGTGAGAGCTAATTCAATCAAGGAAACACTGCAATGTTGGTGAAGGGCATATTGAAGAAGGATCAGCCGAGTGGTTCTTGTGGGAGAACAACTCCATTTGGCTCACTAACTTCACACACCATCAGGCTTCCAAGCAGCTCTCAAGGAAACTCAGTTTTCACACTCTATGCTTAGTGCCCTTTGTATGGCTAGGACTGAAATGAACCTGGTAGAGCATCCACACAAACGAATGCTCCACATGCGGGTTTCACATGCCACCAACTCCACATTCACAGGCAACTTCAGCGCCACAGCCGTTTTCAGATAGCCCTCAATGCAAAGGCTCTAGACGCAAATATTGGTGTGAGAGCTAATTCAATCAAGGAAACACTGCATGTTGGTGAAGGGCATATTGAAGAAGGATCAGCCGAGTGGTTCTTGTGGGAGAACAACTCCATTTGGCTCACTAACTTCACACACCATCAGGCTTCCAAGCAGCTCTCAAGGAAACTCAGTTTTCACACTCTATGCTTAGTGCCGTTTGAGTGCCTAGGACTGAAATGAAGCTTGGTCAGCATCCCACACAAACGAATGCTCCACATGCGGGTTTCACATGCCACCAACTCCACATTCACAGGCAACTTCAGCGCCACAGCCGTTTTCAGATAGCCCTCAATGCAAAGGCTCTAGACGCAAATATTGGTGTGAGAGCTAATTCAATCAAGGAAACACTGCATGTTGGTGAAGGGCATATTGAAGAAGGATCAGCAGAGTGGTTCTTGTGGGAGAACAACTCCTTTTGGCTCACTAACTTCACACACCATCAGGCTTCCAAGCAGCTCTCAAGGAAACTCAGTTTTCACACTCTATACTTAGTGCCCTTTGTATGGCTAGGACTGAAATGAACCTGGTAGAGTATCCCACACAAACGAATGCTCCACATGCGGGTTTCACATGCCACCAACTCCACATTCACAGGCAACTTCAGCGCCAAAGCCGTTTTCAGATAGCCCTCAATGCAAAGGCTCTAGACGCAAATATTGGTGTGAGAGCTAATTCAATCAAGGAAACACTGCATGTTGGTGAAGGGCATATTGAAGAAGGATCAGCCGAGTGGTTCTTGTGGGAGAACAACTCCATTTGGCTCACTAACTTCACACACCATCAGGCTTCCAAGCAGCTCTCAAGGAAACTCAGTTTTCACACTCTATGCTTAGTGCCGTTTGAGGCCTAGGACTGAAATGAAGCTTGGTCAGCATCCCACAGAAACGAATGCTCCACATGCGGGTTTCACATGCCACCAACTCCACATTCACAGGCAACTTCAGCGCCACAGCCGTTTTCAGATAGCCCTCAATGCAAAGGGCTCTAGACGCAAATATTGGTGTGAGAGCTAATTCAATCAAGGAAACACTGCATGTTGGTGAAGGGCATATTGAAGAAGGATCAGCCGAGAGGTTCTTGTGGGAGAACAACTCCATTTGGCTCACTAACTTCACACACCATCAGGCTTCCAAGCAGCTCTCAAGGAAACTCAGTTTTCACACTCTATGCTTAGTGCCCTTTGTATGGCTAGGACTGAAATGAACCTGGTAGAGCATCCCACACAAACGAATGCTCCACATGCGGGTTTCACATGCCACCAACTCCACATTCACAGGCAACTTCAGCGCCACAGCCGTTTTCAGATAGCCCTCAATGCAAAGGCTCTAGACGCAAATATTGGTGTGAGAGCTAATTCAATCAAGGAAACACTGCATGTTGGTGAAGGGCATATTGAAGAAGGATCAGCCGAGTGGTTCTTGTGGGAGAACAACTCCATTTGGCTCACTAACTTCACACACCATCAGGCTTCCAAGCAGCTCTCAAGGAAACTCAGTTTTCACACTCTATGCTTAGTGCCGTTTGAGTGCCTAGGACTGAAATGAAGCTTGGTCAGCATCCCACACAAACGAATGCTCCACATGCGGGTTTCACATGCCACCAACTCCACATTCACAGGCAACTTCAGCGCCACAGCCGTTTTCAGATAGCCCTCAATGCAAAGGCTCTAGACGCAAATATTGGTGTGAGAGCTAATTCAATCAAGGAAACACTGCATGTTGGTGAAGGGCATATTGAAGAAGGATCAGCCGAGTGGTTCTTGTGGGAGAACAACTCCATTTGGCTCACTAACTTCACACACCATCAGGCTTCCAAGCAGCTCTCAAGGAAACTCAGTTTTCACACTCTATGCTTACTGCTCTTTGAGTGCATTATCTAGGAATGAACCTGGTAGAGCATCCCACACAAACGAATGCTCCACATGCAGGTTTCACATGCGACCAACTGCACATTCACAGGCAACTTCCGCGCCACAGCCGTTTTCAGATAGCCCTCAATGCAAAGGCTCTAGACGCAAATATTGGTGTGAGAGCTAATTCAATCAAGGAAACACTGCATGTTGGTGAAGGGCATATTGAAGAAGGATCAGCAGAGTGGTTCTTGTGGGAGAACAACTTACAACTCCATTTGGCTCACTAACTTCACACACCATCAGGCTTCCAAGCAGCTCTCAAGGAAACTCAGTTTTCACACTCTATGCTTAGTGCCCTTTGTATGGCTAGGACTGAAATGAACCTGGTAGAGCATCCCACACAAACGAATGCTCCACATGCGGGTTTCACATGCCACCAACTCCCCATTCACAGGCAACTTCAGCGCCACAGCCGTTTTCAGATAGCCCTCAATGCAAAGGCTCTAGACGCAAATATTGGTGTGAGAGCTAATTCAATCAAGGAAACACTGCATGTTGGTGAAGGGCATATTGAAGAAGGATCAGCCGAGTGGTTCTTGTGGGAGAACAACTCCATTTGGCTCACTAACTTCACACACCATCAGGCTTCCAAGCAGCTCTCAAGGAAACTCAGTTTTCACACTCTATGCTTAGTGCCCTTTGTATGGCTAGGACTGAAATGAACCTGGTAGAGCATCCCACACAAACGAATGCTCCACATGCGGGTTTCACATGCCACCAACTCCACATTCACAGGCAACTTCAGCGCCACAGCCGTTTTCAGATAGCCCTCAATGCAAAGGCTCTAGACGCAAATATTGGTGTGAGAGCTAATTCAATCAAGGAAACACTGCATGTTGGTGAAGGGCATATTGAAGAAGGATCAGCAGAGTGGTTCTTGTTGGAGAACAACTCCATTTGGCTCACTAACTTCACACACCATCAGGCTTCCAAGCAGCTCTCAAGGAAACTCAGTTTTCACACTCTATGCTTAGTGCCCTTTGTATGGCTAGGACTGAAATGAACCTGGTAGAGCATCCCACACAAACGAATGCTCCACATGCGGGTTTCACATGCCACCAACTCCCCATTCACAGGCAACTTCAGCGCCACAGCCGTTTTCAGATAGCCCTCAATGCAAAGGCTCTAGACGCAAATATTGGTGTGAGAGCTAATTCAATCAAGGAAACACTGCATGTTGGTGAAGGGCATATTGAAGAAGGATCAGCCGAGTGGTTCTTGTGGGAGAACAACTCCATTTGGCTCACTAACTTCACACACCATCAGGCTTCCAAGCAGCTCTCAAGGAAACTCAGTTTTCACACTCTATGCTTAGTGCCCTTTGTATGGCTAGGACTGAAATGAACCTGGTAGAGCATCCCACACAAACGAATGCTCCACATGCGGGTTTCACATGCCACCAACTCCACATTCACAGGCAACTTCAGCGCCACAGCCGTTTTCAGATAGCCCTCAATGCAAAGGCTCTAGACGCAAATATTGGTGTGAGAGCTAATTCAATCAAGGAAACACTGCATGTTGGTGAAGGGCATATTGAAGAAGGATCAGCCGAGTGGTTCTTGTGGGAGAACAACTCCATTTGGCTCACTAACTTCACACACCATCAGGCTTCCAAGCAGCTCTCAAGGAAACTCAGTTTTCACACTCTATGCTTAGTGCCGTTTGAGTGCCTAGGACTGAAATGAAGCTTGGTCAGCATCCCACACAAACGAATGCTCCACATGCGGGTTTCACATGCCACCAACTCCACATTCACAGGCAACTTCAGCGCCACAGCCGTTTTCAGATAGCCCTCAATGCAAAGGCTCTAGACGCAAATATTGGTGTGAGAGCTAATTCAATCAAGGAAACACTGCATGTTGGTGAAGGGCATATTGAAGAAGGATCAGCAGAGTGGTTCTTGTGGGAGAACAACTCCTTTTGGCTCACTAACTTCACACACCATCAGGCTTCCAAGCAGCTCTCAAGGAAACTCAGTTTTCACACTCTATACTTAGTGCCCTTTGTATGGCTAGGACTGAAATGAACCTGGTAGAGTATCCCACACAAACGAATGCTCCACATGCGGGTTTCACATGCCACCAACTCCACATTCACAGGCAACTTCAGTGCCAAAGCCGTTTTCAGATAGCCCTCAATGCAAAGGCTCTAGACGCAAATATTGGTGTGAGAGCTAATTCAATCAAGGAAACACTGCATGTTGGTGAAGGGCATATTGAAGAAGGATCAGCCGAGTGGTTCTTGTGGGAGAACAACTCCATTTGGCTCACTAACTTCACACACCATCAGGCTTCCAAGCAGCTCTCAAGGAAACTCAGTTTTCACACTCTATGCTTAGTGCCCTTTGTATGGCTAGGACTGAAATGAACCTGGTAGAGCATCCCACACAAACGAATGCTCCACATGCGGGTTTCACATGCCACCAACTCCACATTCACAGGCAACTTCAGCGCCACAGCCGTTTTCAGATAGCCCTCAATGCAAAGGCTCTAGACGCAAATATTGGTGTGAGAGCTAATTCAATCAAGGAAACACTGCATGTTGGTGAAGGGCATATTGAAGAAGGATCAGCCGAGTGGTTCTTGTGGGAGAACAACTCCATTTGGCTCACTAACTTCACACACCATCAGGCTTCCAAGCAGCTCTCAAGGAAACTCAGTTTTCACACTCTATGCTTAGTGCCGTTTGAGGGCCTAGGACTGAAATGAAGCTTGGTCAGCATCCCACAGAAACGAATGCTCCACATGCGGGTTTCACATGCCACCAACTCCACATTCACAGGCAACTTCAGCGCCACAGCCGTTTTCAGATAGCCCTCAATGCAAAGGCTCTAGACGCAAATATTGGTGTGAGAGCTAATTCAATCAAGGAAACACTGCATGTTGGTGAAGGGCATATTGAAGAAGGATCAGCCGAGTGGTTCTTGTGGGAGAACAACTCCATTTGGCTCACTAACTTCACACACCATCAGGCTTCCAAGCAGCTCTCAAGGAAACTCAGTTTTCACACTCTATGCTTAGTGCCGGCTTAGTGCCGTTTGAGTGCCTAGGACTGAAATGAAGCTTGGTCAGCATCCCACACAAACGAATGCTCCACATGCGGGTTTCACATGCCACCAACTCCACATTCACAGGCAACTTCAGCGCCACAGCCGTTTTCAGATAGCCCTCAATGCAAAGGCTCTAGACGCAAATATTGGTGTGAGAGCTAATTCAATCAAGGAAACACTGCATGTTGGTGAAGGGCATATTGAAGAAGGATCAGCCGAGTGGTTCTTGTGGGAGAACAACTCCATTTGGCTCACTAACTTCACACACCATCAGGCTTCCAAGCAGCTCTCAAGGAAACTCAGTTTTCACACTCTATGCTTAGTGCCGTTTGAGTGCCTAGGACTGAAATGAAGCTTGGTCAGCATCCCACACAAACGAATGCTCCACATGCGGGTTTCACATGCCACCAACTCCACATTCACAGGCAACTTCAGCGCCACAGCCGTTTTCAGATAGCCCTCAATGCAAAGGCTCTAGACGCAAATATTGGTGTGAGAGCTAATTCAATCAAGGAAACACTGCATGTTGGTGAAGGGCATATTGAAGAAGGATCAGCCGAGTGGTTCTTGTGGGAGAACAACTCCATTTGGCTCACTAACTTCACACACCATCAGGCTTCCAAGCAGCTCTCAAGGAAACTCAGTTTTCACACTCTATGCTTAGTGCCGTTTGAGGGCCTAGGACTGAAATGAAGCTTGGTCAGCATCCCACAGAAACGAATGCTCCACATGCGGGTTTCACATGCCACCAACTCCACATTCACAGGCAACTTCAGCGCCACAGCCGTTTTCAGATAGCCCTCAATGCAAAGGCTCTAGACGCAAATATTGGTGTGAGAGCTAATTCAATCAAGGAAACACTGCATGTTGGTGAAGGGCATATTGAAGAAGGATCAGCCGAGAGGTTCTTGTGGGAGAACAACTCCATTTGGCTCACTAACTTCACACACCATCAGGCTTCCAAGCAGCTCTCAAGGAAACTCAGTTTTCACACTCTATGCTTAGTGCCCTTTGTATGGCTAGGACTGAAATGAACCTGGTAGAGCATCCCACACAAACGAATGCTCCACATGCGGGTTTCACATGCCACCAACTCCACATTCACAGGCAACTTCAGCGCCACAGCCGTTTTCAGATAGCCCTCAATGCAAAGGCTCTAGACGCAAATATTGGTGTGAGAGCTAATTCAATCAAGGAAACACTGCATGTTGGTGAAGGGCATATTGAAGAAGGATCAGCCGAGTGGTTCTTGTGGGAGAACAACTCCATTTGGCTCACTAACTTCACACACCATCAGGCTTCCAAGCAGCTCTCAAGGAAACTCAGTTTTCACACTCTATGCTTAGTGCCGTTTGAGGGCCTAGGACTGAAATGAAGCTTGGTCAGCATCCCACAGAAACGAATGCTCCACATGCGGGTTTCACATGCCACCAACTCCACATTCACAGGCAACTTCAGCGCCACAGCCGTTTTCAGATAGCCCTCAATGCAAAGGCTCTAGACGCAAATATTGGTGTGAGAGCTAATTCAATCAAGGAAACACTGCATGTTGGTGAAGGGCATATTGAAGAAGGATCAGCCGAGTGGTTCTTGTGGGAGAACAACTCCATTTGGCTCACTAACTTCACACACCATCAGGCTTCCAAGCAGCTCTCAAGGAAACTCAGTTTTCACACTCTATGCTTAGTGCCGTTTGAGTGCCTAGGACTGAAATGAAGCTTGGTCAGCATCCCACACAAACGAATGCTCCACATGCGGGTTTCACATGCCACCAACTCCACATTCACAGGCAACTTCAGCGCCACAGCCGTTTTCAGATAGCCCTCAATGCAAAGGCTCTAGACGCAAATATTGGTGTGAGAGCTAATTCAATCAAGGAAACACTGCATGTTGGTGAAGGGCATATTGAAGAAGGATCAGCAGAGTGGTTCTTGTGGAGAACAACTCCTTTTGGCTCACTAACTTCACACACCATCAGGCTTCCAAACAGCTCTCAAGGAAACTCAGTTTTCACACTCTATACTTAGTGCCCTTTGTATGGCTATGACTGAAATGAACCTGGTAGAGCATCCCACACAAACGAATGCTCCACATGCGGGTTTCACATGCCACCAACTCCACATTCACAGGCAACTTCAGCGCCACAGCCGTTTTCAGATAGCCCTCAATGCAAAGGCTCTAGACGCAAATATTGGTGTGAGAGCTAATTCAATCAAGGAAACACTGCATGTTGGTGAAGGGCATATTGAAGAAGGATCAGCCGAGTGGTTCTTGTGGGAGAACAACTCCATTTGGCTCACTAACTTCACACACCATCAGGCTTCCAAGCAGCTCTCAAGGAAACTCAGTTTTCACACTCTATGCTTAGTGCCGTTTGAGTGCCTAGGACTGAAATGAAGCTTGGTCAGCATCCCACAGAAACGAATGCTCCACATGCGGGTTTCACATGCCACCAACTCCACATTCACAGGCAACTTCAGCGCCACAGCCGTTTTCAGATAGCCCTCAATGCAAAGGCTCTAGACGCAAATATTGGTGTGAGAGCTAATTCAATCAAGGAAACACTGCATGTTGGTGAAGGGCATATTGAAGAAGGATCAGCCGTGAGGTTCTTGTGGGAGAACAACTCCATTTGGCTCACTAACTTCACACACCATCAGGCTTCCAAGCAGCTCTCAAGGAAACTCAGTTTTCACACTCTATGCTTAGTGCCCTTTGAGTGGATTATCTAGGAATGAACCTGGTAGAGCATCCCACACAAACGAATGCTCCACATGCGGGTTTCACATGCCACCAACTCCACATTCACAGGCAACTTCAGCGCCACAGCCGTTTTCAGATAGCCCTCAATGCAAAGGCTCTAGATGCAAATATTGGTGTGAGAGCTAATTCAATCAAGGAAACACTGCATGTTGGTGAAGGGCATATTGAAGAAGGATCAGCCGAGAGGTTCTTGTGGGAGAACAACTCCATTTGGCTCACTAACTTCACACACCATCAGGCTTCCAAGCAGCTCTCAAGGAAACTCAGTTTTCCCACTCTATGCTTACTGCTCTTTGTGTGCCCAGGACTGAAATGAAGCTTGGTCAGCATCCCACACAAACGAATGCTCCACATGCGGGTTTCACATGCCACCAACTCCACATTCACAGGCAACTTCAGCGCCACAGCCGTTTTCAGATAGCCCTCAATGCAAAGGCTCTAGACGCAAATATTGGTGTGAGAGCTAATTCAATCAAGGAAACACTGCATGTTGGTGAAGGGCATATTGAAGAAGGATCAGCCGAGTGGTTCTTGTGGGAGAACAACTCCATTTGGCTCACTAACTTCACACACCATCAGGCTTCCAAGCAGCTCTCAAGGAAACTCAGTTTTCACACTCTATGCTTAGTGCCGTTTGAGTGCCTAGGACTGAAATGAAGCTTGGTCAGCATCCCACACAAACGAATGCTCCACATGCGGGTTTCACATGCCACCAACTCCACATTCACAGGCAACTTCAGCGCCACAGCCGTTTTCAGATAGCCCTCAATGCAAAGGCTCTAGACGCAAATATTGGTGTGAGAGCTAATTCAATCAAGGAAACACTGCATGTTGGTGAAGGGCATATTGAAGAAGGATCAGCAGAGTGGTTCTTGTGGGAGAACAACTCCTTTTGGCTCACTAACTTCACACACCATCAGGCTTCCAAGCAGCTCTCAAGGAAACTCAGTTTTCACACTCTATACTTAGTGCCCTTTGTATGGCTAGGACTGAAATGAACCTGGTAGAGTATCCCACACAAACGAATGCTCCACATGCGGGTTTCACATGCCACCAACTCCACATTCACAGGCAACTTCAGCGCCAAAGCCGTTTTCAGATAGCCCTCAATGCAAAGGCTCTAGACGCAAATATTGGTGTGAGAGCTAATTCAATCAAGGAAACACTGCATGTTGGTGAAGGGCATATTGAAGAAGGATCAGCCGAGTGGTTCTTGTGGGAGAACAACTCCATTTGGCTCACTAACTTCACACACCATCAGGCTTCCAAGCAGCTCTCAAGGAAACTCAGTTTTCACACTCTATGCTTAGTGCCGTTTGAGGGCCTAGGACTGAAATGAAGCTTGGTCAGCATCCCACAGAAACGAATGCTCCACATGCGGGTTTCACATGCCACCAACTCCACATTCACAGGCAACTTCAGCGCCACAGCCGTTTTCAGATAGCCCTCAATGCAAAGGCTCTAGACGCAAATATTGGTGTGAGAGCTAATTCAATCAAGGAAACACTGCATGTTGGTGAAGGGCATATTGAAGAAGGATCAGCCGAGAGGTTCTTGTGGGAGAACAACTCCATTTGGCTCACTAACTTCACACACCATCAGGCTTCCAAGCAGCTCTCAAGGAAACTCAGTTTTCACACTCTATGCTTAGTGCCCTTTGTATGGCTAGGACTGAAATGAACCTGGTAGAGCATCCCACACAAACGAATGCTCCACATGCGGGTTTCACATGCCACCAACTCCACATTCACAGGCAACTTCAGCGCCACAGCCGTTTTCAGATAGCCCTCAATGCAAAGGCTCTAGACGCAAATATTGGTGTGAGAGCTAATTCAATCAAGGAAACACTGCATGTTGGTGAAGGGCATATTGAAGAAGGATCAGCCGAGTGGTTCTTGTTGGAGAACAACTCCATTTGGCTCACTAACTTCACACACCATCAGGCTTCCAAGCAGCTCTCAAGGAAACTCAGTTTTCACACTCTATGCTTAGTGCCGTTTGAGGGCCTAGGACTGAAATGAAGCTTGGTCAGCATCCCACACAAACGAATGCTCCACATGCGGGTTTCACATGCCACCAACTCCACATTCACAGGCAACTTCAGCGCCACAGCCGTTTTCAGATAGCCCTCAATGCAAAGGCTCTAGACGCAAATATTGGTGTGAGAGCTAATTCAATCAAGGAAACACTGCATGTTGGTGAAGGGCATATTGAAGAAGGATCAGCAGAGTGGTTCTTGTGGGAGAACAACTCCTTTTGGCTCACTAACTTCACACACCATCAGGCTTCCAAGCAGCTCTCAAGGAAACTCAGTTTTCACACTCTATACTTAGTGCCCTTTGTATGGCTAGGACTGAAATGAACCTGGTAGAGTATCCCACACAAACGAATGCTCCACATGCGGGTTTCACATGCCACCAACTCCACATTCACAGGCAACTTCAATGCCAAAGCCGTTTTCAGATAGCCCTCAATGCAAAGGCTCTAGACGCAAATATTGGTGTGAGAGCTAATTCAATCAAGGAAACACTGCATGTTGGTGAAGGGGCATATTGAAGAAGGATCAGCCGAGTGGTTCTTGTGGGAGAACAACTCCATTTGGCTCACTAACTTCACACACCATCAGGCTTCCAAGCAGCTCTCAAGGAAACTCAGTTTTCACACTCTATGCTTAGTGCCCTTTGTATGGCTAGGACTGAAATGAACCTGGTAGAGCATCCCACACAAACGAATGCTCCACATGCGGGTTTCACATGCCACCAACTCCACATTCACAGGCAACTTCAGCGCCACAGCCGTTTTCAGATAGCCCTCAATGCAAAGGCTCTAGACGCAAATATTGGTGTGAGAGCTAATTCAATCAAGGAAACACTGCATGTTGGTGAAGGGCATATTGAAGAAGGATCAGCCGAGTGGTTCTTGTGGGAGAACAACTCCATTTGGCTCACTAACTTCACACACCATCAGGCTTCCAAGCAGCTCTCAAGGAAACTCAGTTTTCACACTCTATGCTTAGTGCCGTTTGAGGGCCTAGGACTGAAATGAAGCTTGGTCAGCATCCCACAGAAACGAATGCTCCACATGCGGGTTTCACATGCCACCAACTCCACATTCACAGGCAACTTCAGCGCCACAGCCGTTTTCAGATAGCCCTCAATGCAAAGGCTCTAGACGCAAATATTGGTGTGAGAGCTAATTCAATCAAGGAAACACTGCATGTTGGTGAAGGGCATATTGAAGAAGGATCAGCCGAGTGGTTCTTGTGGGAGAACAACTCCATTTGGCTCACTAACTTCACACACCATCAGGCTTCCAAGCAGCTCTCAAGGAAACTCAGTTTTCACACTCTATGCTTAGTGCCGTTTGAGTGCCTAGGACTGAAATGAAGCTTGGTCAGCATCCCACACAAACGAATGCTCCACATGCGGGTTTCACATGCCACCAACTCCACATTCACAGGCAACTTCAGCGCCACAGCCGTTTTCAGATAGCCCTCAATGCAAAGGCTCTAGACGCAAATATTGGTGTGAGAGCTAATTCAATCAAGGAAACACTGCATGTTGGTGAAGGGCATATTGAAGAAGGATCAGCCGAGTGGTTCTTGTGGGAGAACAACTCCATTTGGCTCACTAACTTCACACACCATCAGGCTTCCAAGCAGCTCTCAAGGAAAACTCAGTTTTCACACTCTATGCTTAGTGCCGTTTGAGTGCCTAGGACTGAAATGAAGCTTGGTCAGCATCCCACACAAACGAATGCTCCACATGCGGGTTTCACATGCCACCAACTCCACATTCACAGGCAACTTCAGCGCCACAGCCGTTTTCAGATAGCCCTCAATGCAAAGGCTCTAGACGCAAATATTGGTGTGAGAGCTAATTCAATCAAGGAAACACTGCATGTTGGTGAAGGGCATATTGAAGAAGGATCAGCCGAGTGGTTCTTGTGGGAGAACAACTCCATTTGGCTCACTAACTTCACACACCATCAGGCTTCCAAGCAGCTCTCAAGGAAACTCAGTTTTCACACTCTATGCTTAGTGCCGTTTGAGGGCCTAGGACTGAAATGAAGCTTGGTCAGCATCCCACAGAAACGAATGCTCCACATGCGGGTTTCACATGCCACCAACTCCACATTCACAGGCAACTTCAGCGCCACAGCCGTTTCAGATAGCCCTCAATGCAAAGGCTCTAGACGCAAATATTGGTGTGAGAGCTAATTCAATCAAGGAAACACTGCATGTTGGTGAAGGGCATATTGAAGAAGGATCAGCCGAGAGGTTCTTGTGGGGAGAACAACTCCATTTGGCTCACTAACTTCACACACCATCAGGCTTCCAAGCAGCTCTCAAGGAAACTCAGTTTTCACACTCTATGCTTAGTGCCCTTTGTATGGCTAGTACTGAAATGAACCTGGTAGAGCATCCCACACAAACGAATGCTCCACATGCGGTTTCACATGCCACCAACTCCACATTCACAGGCAACTTCAGCGCCACAGCCGTTTTCAGATAGCCCTCAATGCAAAGGCTCTAGACGCAAATATTGGTGTGAGAGCTAATTCAATCAAGGAAACACTGCATGTTGGTGAAGGGCATATTGAAGAAGGATCAGCCGAGTGGTTCTTGTGGGAGAACAACTCCATTTGGCTCACTAACTTCACACACCATCAGGCTTCCAAGCAGCTCTCAAGGAAACTCAGTTTTCACACTCTATGCTTAGTGCCGTTTGAGGGCCTAGGACTGAAATGAAGCTTGGTCAGCATCCCACAGAAACGAATGCTCCACATGCGGGTTTCACATGCCACCAACTCCACATTCACAGGCAACTTCAGCGCCACAGCCGTTTTCAGATAGCCCTCAATGCAAAGGCTCTAGACGCAAATATTGGTGTGAGAGCTAATTCAATCAAGGAAACACTGCATGTTGGTGAAGGCCATATTGAAGAAGGATCAGCCGAGTGGTTCTTGTGGGAGAACAACTCCATTTGGCTCACTAACTTCACACACCATCAGGCTTCCAAGCAGCTCTCAAGGAAACTCAGTTTTCACACTCTATGCTTAGTGCCGTTTGAGTGCCTAGGACTGAAATGAAGCTTGGTCAGCATCCCACACAAACGAATGCTCCACATGCGGGTTTCACATGCCACCAACTCCACATTCACAGGCAACTTCAGCGCCACAGCCGTTTTCAGATAGCCCTCAATGCAAAGGCTCTAGACGCAAATATTGGTGTGAGAGCTAATTCAATCAAGGAAACACTGCATGTTGGTGAAGGGCATATTGAAGAAGGATCAGCAGAGTGGTTCTTGTGGGAGAACAACTCCTTTTGGCTCACTAACTTCACACACCATCAGGCTTCCAAACAGCTCTCAAGGAAACTCAGTTTTCACACTCTATACTTAGTGCCCCTTTGTATGGCTATGACTGAAATGAACCTGGTAGAGCATCCCACACAAACGAATGCTCCACATGCGGGTTTCACATGCCACCAACTCCACATTCACAGGCAACTTCAGCGCCACAGCCGTTTTCAGATAGCCCTCAATGCAAAGGCTCTAGACGCAAATATTGGTGTGAGAGCTAATTCAATCAAGGAAACACTGCATGTTGGTGAAGGGCATATTGAAGAAGGATCAGCCGAGTGGTTCTTGTGGGAGAACAACTCCATTTGGCTCACTAACTTCACACACCATCAGGCTTCCAAGCAGCTCTCAAGGAAACTCAGTTTTCACACTCTATGCTTAGTGCCGTTTGAGGGCCTAGGACTGAAATGAAGCTTGGTCAGCATCCCACAGAAACGAATGCTCCACATGCGGGTTTCACATGCCACCAACTCCACATTCACAGGCAACTTCAGCGCCACAGCCGTTTTCAGATAGCCCTCAATGCAAAGGCTCTAGACGCAAATATTGGTGTGAGAGCTAATTCAATCAAGGAAACACTGCATGTTGGTGAAGGGCATATTGAAGAAGGATCAGCCGTGAGGTTCTTGTGGGAGAACAACTCCATTTGGCTCACTAACTTCACACACCATCAGGCTTCCAAGCAGCTCTCAAGGAAACTCAGTTTTCACACTCTATGCTTAGTGCCCTTTGAGTGGATTATCTAGGAATGAACCTGGTAGAGCATCCCACACAAACGAATGCTCCACATGCGGGTTTCACATGCCACCAACTCCACATTCACAGGCAACTTCAGCGCCACAGCCGTTTTCAGATAGCCCTCAATGCAAAGGCTCTAGATGCAAATATTGGTGTGAGAGCTAATTCAATCAAGGAAACACTGCATGTTGGTGAAGGGCATATTGAAGAAGGATCAGCCGAGAGGTTCTTGTGGGAGAACAACTCCATTTGGCTCACTAACTTCACACACCATCAGGCTTCCAAGCAGCTCTCAAGGAAACTCAGTTTTCCCACTCTATGCTTACTGCTCTTTGTGTGCCCAGGACTGAAATGAAGCTTGGTCAGCATCCCACACAAACGAATGCTCCACATGCGGGTTTCACATGCCACCAACTCCACATTCACAGGCAACTTCAGCGCCACAGCCGTTTTCAGATAGCCCTCAATGCAAAGGCTCTAGACGCAAATATTGGTGTGAGAGCTAATTCAATCAAGGAAACACTGCATGTTGGTGAAGGGCATATTGAAGAAGGATCAGCCGAGTGGTTCTTGTGGGAGAACAACTCCATTTGGCTCACTAACTTCACACACCATCAGGCTTCCAAGCAGCTCTCAAGGAAACTCAGTTTTCACACTCTATGCTTAGTGCCGTTTGAGTGCCTAGGACTGAAATGAAGCTTGGTCAGCATCCCACACAAACGAATGCTCCACATGCGGGTTTCACATGCCACCAACTCCACATTCACAGGCAACTTCAGCGCCACAGCCGTTTTCAGATAGCCCTCAATGCAAAGGCTCTAGACGCAAATATTGGTGTGAGAGCTAATTCAATCAAGGAAACACTGCATGTTGGTGAAGGGCATATTGAAGAAGGATCAGCAGAGTGGTTCTTGTGGGAGAACAACTCCTTTTGGCTCACTAACTTCACACACCATCAGGCTTCCAAACAGCTCTCAAGAAAATAAGTTTTCACACTCTATGCTTAGTGCCGTTTGAGTGCCTAGGACTGAAATGAAGCTTGGTCAGCATCCCACACAAACGAATGCTCCACATGCGGGTTTCACATGCCACCAACTCCACATTCACAGGCAACTTCAGCGCCACAGCCGTTTTCAGATAGCCCTCAATGCAAAGGCTCTAGACGCAAATATTGGTGTGAGAGCTAATTCAATCAAGGAAACACTGCATGTTGGTGAAGGGCATATTGAAGAAGGATCAGCAGAGTGGTTCTTGTGGGAGAACAACTCCTTTTGGCTCACTAACTTCACACACCATCAGGCTTCCAAACAGCTCTCAAGGAAACTCAGTTTTCACACTCTATACTTAGTGCCCTTTGTATGGCTAGGACTGAAATGAACCTGGTAGAGCATCCCACACAAACGAATGCTCCACATGCGGGTTTCACATGCCACCAACTCCACATTCACAGGCAACTTCAGCGCCACAGCCGTTTTCAGATAGCCCTCAATGCAAAGGCTCTAGACGCAAATATTGGTGTGAGAGCTAATTCAATCAAGGAAACACTGCATGTTGGTGAAGGGCATATTGAAGAAGGATCAGCCGAGTGGTTCTTGTGGGAGAACAACTCCATTTGGCTCACTAACTTCACACACCATCAGGCTTCCAAGCAGCTCTCAAGGAAACTCAGTTTTCACACTCTATGCTTAGTGCCGTTTGAGGGCCTAGGACTGAAATGAAGCTTGGTCAGCATCCCACAGAAACGAATGCTCCACATGCGGGTTTCACATGCCACCAACTCCACATTCACAGGCAACTTCCGCGCCACAGCCGTTTTCAGATAGCCCTCAATGCAAAGGCTCTAGACGCAAATATTGGTGTGAGAGCTAATTCAATCAAGGAAACACTGCATGTTGGTGAAGGGCATATTGAAGAAGGATCAGCCGTGAGGTTCTTGTGGGAGAACAACTCCATTTGGCTCACTAACTTCACACACCATCAGGCTTCCAAGCAGCTCTCAAGGAAACTCAGTTTTCACACTCTATGCTTAGTGCCCTTTGAGTGGATTATCTAGGAATGAACCTGGTAGAGCATCCCACACAAACGAATGCTCCACATGCGGGTTTCACATGCCACCAACTCCACATTCACAGGCAACTTCAGCGCCACAGCCGTTTTCAGATAGCCCTCAATGCAAAGGCTCTAGATGCAAATATTGGTGTGAGAGCTAATTCATTCAAGGAAACACTGCATGTTGGTGAAGGGCATATTGAAGAAGGATCAGCCGAGAGGTTCTTGTGGGAGAACAACTCCATTTGGCTCACTAACTTCACACACCATCAGGCTTCCAAGCAGCTCTCAAGGAAACTCAGTTTTCCCACTCTATGCTTACTGCTCTTTGTGTGCCCAGGACTGAAATGAAGCTTGGTCAGCATCCCACACAAACGAATGCTCCACATGCGGGTTTCACATGCCACCAACTCCACATTCACAGGCAACTTCAGCGCCACAGCCGTTTTCAGATAGCCCTCAATGCAAAGGCTCTAGACGCAAATATTGGTGTGAGAGCTAATTCAATCAAGGAAACACTGCATGTTGGGTGAACGGCATATTGAAGAAGGATCAGCCGAGTGGTTCTTGTGGGAGAACAACTCCATTTGGCTCACTAACTTCACACACCATCAGGCTTCCAAGCAGCTCTCAAGGAAACTCAGTTTTCACAATCTATGCTTTGTTCTCTTTGAGGGCCTAGGACTGAAATGAAGCTTGGTCAGCATCCCACACAAACGAATGCTCCACATGCGGGTTTCACATGCCACCAACTCCACATTCACAGGCAACTTCAGCGCCACAGCCGTTTTCAGATAGCCCTCAATGCAAAGGCTCTAGACGCAAATATTGGTGTGAGAGCTAATTCAATCAAGGAAACACTGCATGTTGGTGAAGGGCATATTGAAGAAGGATCAGCCAAGTGGTTCTTGTGGGAGAACAACTCCATTTGGCTCACTAACTTCACACACCATCAGGCTTCCAAGCAGCTCTCAAGGAAACTCAGTTTTCACACTCTATGCTTAGTGCCGTTTGAGTGCATTAGCTAGGAATGAACCTGGTAGAGCATCCCACACAAACGAATGCTCCACATGCGGGTTTCACATGCCACCAACTCCACATTCACAGGCAACTTCAGCGCCACAGCCGTTTTCAGATAGCCCTCAAAGCAAAGGCTCTAGACGCAAATATTGGTGTGAGAGCTAATTGAATCAAGGAAACACTGCATGTTGGTGAAGGGCATATTGAAGAAGGATCAGCCGAGTGGTTCTTGTGGGAGAACAACTCCATTTGGCTCACTAACTTCACACACCATCAGGCTTCCAAGCAGCTCTCAAGGAAACTCAGTTTTCACACTCTATGCTTACTGCTCTTTGTGTGCCCAGGACTGAAATGAAGCTTGGTCAGCATCCCACACAAACGAATGCTCCACATGCGGTTTCACATGCCACCAACTCCACATTCACAGGCAACTTCAGCGCCACAGCCGTTTTCAGATAGCCCTCAATGCAAAGGCTCTAGACGCAAATATTGGTGTGAGAGCTAATTCAATCAAGGAAACACTGCATGTTGGTGAAGGGCATATTGAAGAAGGATCAGCCGAGTGGTTCTTGTGGGAGAACAACTCCATTTGGCTCACTAACTTCACACACCATCAGGCTTCCAAGCAGCTCTCAAGGAAACTCAGTTTTCACAATCTATGCTTTGTTCTGTTTGAGGGCCTAGGACTGAAATGAAGCTTGGTCAGCATCCCACACAAACGAATGCTCCACATGCGGGTTTCACATGCCACCAACTCCACATTCACAGGCAACTTCAGCGCCACAGCCGTTTTCAGATAGCCCTCAATGCAAAGGCTCTAGACGCAAATATTGGTGTGAGAGTTAATTCAATCAAGGAAACACTGCATGTTGGTGAAGGGCATATTGAAGAAGGATCAGCCGAGAGGTTCTTGTGGGAGAACAACTCCATTTGGCTCACTAACTTCACACACCATCAGGCTTCCAAGCAGCTCTCAAGGAAACTCAGGTTTCACACTCTATGCTTACTGCTCTTTGTGTGCCCAGGACTGAAATGAAGCTTGGTCAGCATCCCACACAAACGAATGCTCCACATGCGGGTTTCACATGCCACCAACTCCACATTCACAGGCAACTTCAGCGCCACAGCCGTTTTCAGATAGCCCTCAATGCAAAGGCTCTAGACGCAAATATTGGTGTGAGTGCTAATTCAATCAAGGAAACACTGCATGTTGGTGAAGGGCATATTGAAGAAGGATCAGCCGAGTGGTTCTTGTGGGAGAACAACTCCATTTGGCTCACTAACTTCACACACCATCAGGCTTCCAAGCAGCTCTCAAGGAAACTCAGTTTTCACACTCTATGCTTAGTGCCCTTTGTATGGCTAGCAGTGAAATGAACCTGGTAGAGCATCCCACACAAACGAATGCTCCACATGCGGGTTTCACATGCCACCAACTCCACATTCACATGCAACTTCAGCGCCACAGCCGTTTTCAGATAGCCCTCAATGCAAAGGCTCTAGACGCAAATATTGGTGTGAGAGCTAATTCAATCAAGGAAACACTGCATGTTGGTGAAGGGCATATTGAAGAAGGATCAGCCGAGAGGTTCTTGTGGGAGAACAACTCCATTTGGCTCACTAACGTCACACACCATCAGGCTTCCAAGCAGCTCTCAAGGAAACTCAGGTTTCACACTCTATGCTTACTGCTGTTTGTGTGCCCAGGACTGAAATGAAGCTTGGTCAGCATCCCACACAAACGAATGCTCCACATGCGGGTTTCACATGCCACCAACTCCACATTCACAGGCAACTTCAGCGCCACAGCCGTTTTCAGATAGCCCTCAATGCAAAGGCTCTAGACGCAAATATTGGTGTGAGAGCTAATTCAATCAAGCAAACACTGCATGTTGGTGAAGGGCATATTGAAGAAGGATCAGCCGAGTGGTTCTTGTGGGAGAACAACTCCATTTGGCTCACTAACTTCACACACCATCAGGCTTCCAAGCAGCTCTCAAGGAAACTCAGTTTTCACACTCTATGCTTACTGCTCTTGAGTGCATTATCTAGGAATGAACCTGGTAGAGCATCCCACACAAACGAATGCTCCACATGCGGGTTTCACATGCCACCAACTCCACATTCACAGGCAACTTCAGCGCCACAGCCGTTTTCAGATAGCCCTCAATGCAAAGGCTCTAGACGCAAATATTGGTGTGAGAGCTAATTCAATCAAGGAAACACTGCATGTTGGTGAAGGGCATATTGAAGAAGGATCAGCAGAGTGGTTCTTGTGGGAGAACAACTCCTTTTGGCTCACTAACTTCACACACCATCAGGCTTCCAAGCAGCTCTCAAGGAAACTCAGTTTTCACACTCTATGCTTTGTGCCGTTTGAGGGCCTAGGACTGAAATGAAGCTTGGTCAGCATCCCACACAAACGAATGCTCCACATGCGGGTTTCACATGCCACCAACTCCACATTCACAGGCAACTTCAGCGCCACAGCCGTTTTCAGATAGCCCTCAATGCAAAGGCTCTAGACGCAAATATTGGTGTGAGAGCTAATTCAATCAAGGAAACACTGCATGTTGGTGAAGGGCATATTGAAGAAGGATCAGCCGAGTGGTTCTTGTGGGAGAACAACTCCATTTGGCTCACTAACTTCACACACCATCAGGCTTCCAAGCAGCTCTCAAGGAAACTCAGTTTTCACACTCTATGCTTAGTGCCCTTTGAGTGCATTATCTAGGAATGAACCTGGTAGAGCATCCCACACAAACGAATGCTCCACATGCGGGTTTCACATGCCACCAACTCCACATTCACAGGCAACTTCAGCGCCACAGCCGTTTTCAGATAGCCCTCAATGCAAAGGCTCTAGACGCAAATATTGGTGTGAGAGCTAATTCAATCAAGGAAACACTGCATGTTGGTGAAGGGCATATTGAAGAAGGATCAGCCGAGAGGTTCTTGTGGGAGAACAACTCCATTTGGCTCACTAACTTCACACACCATCAGGCTTCCAAGCAGCTCTCAAGGAAACTCAGTTTTCACACTCTATGCTTACTGCTCTTTGTGTGCCCAGGACTGAAATGAAGCTTGGTCAGCATCCCACACAAACGAATGCTCCACATGCGGGTTTCACATGCCACCAACTCCACATTCACAGGTAACTTCAGCGCCACAGCCGTTTTCAGATAGCCCTCAATGCAAAGGCTCTAGACGCAAATATTGGTGTGAGAGCTAATTCAATCAAGGAAACACTGCATGTTGGTGAAGGGCATATTGAAGAAGGATCAGCCGAGTGGATCTTGTGGGAGAACAACTCCATTTGGCTCACTAACTTCACACACCATCAGGCTTCCAAGCAGCTCTCAAGGAAACTCAGTTTTCACACTCTATGCTTACTGCTCTTTGTGTGCCCAGGACTGAAATGAAGCTTGGTCAGCATCCCACACAAACGAATGCTCCACATGCGGGTTTCACATGCCACCAACTCCACATTCACAGGCAACTTCAGCGCCACAGCCGTTTTCAGATAGCCCTCAATGCAAAGGCTCTAGACGCAAATATTGGTGTGAGAGCTAATTCAATCAAGGAAACACTGCATGTTGGTGAAGGGCATATTGAAGAAGGATCAGCCGAGTGGTTCTTGTGGGAGAACAACTCCATTTGGCTCACTAACTTCACACACCATCAGGCTTCCAAGCAGCTCTCAAGGAAACTCAGTTTTCACACTCTATGCTTAGTGCCCTTTGAGTGCATTATCTAGGAATGAACCTGGTAGAGCATCCCACACAAACGAATGCTCCACATGCGGGTTTCACATGCCACCAACTCCACATTCACAGGCAACTTCAGCGCCACAGCCGTTTTCAGATAGCCTTCAATGCAAAGGCTCTAGACGCAAATATTGGTGTGAGAGCTAATTGAATCAAGGAAACACTGCATGTTGGTGAAGGGCATATTGAAGAAGGATCAGCAGAGTGGTTCTTGTGGGAGAACAACTCCATTTGGCTCACTAACTTCACACACCATCAGGCTTCCAAGCAGCTCTCAAGGAAACTCAGTTTTCACACTCTATGCTTAGTGCCCTTTGTATGGCTAGGACTGAAATGAACCTGGTAGAGCATCCCACACAAACGAATGCTCCACATGCGGGTTTCACATGCCACCAACTCCACATTCACAGGCAACTTCAGCGCCACAGCCGTTTTCAGATAGCCCTCAATGCAAAGGCTCTAGACGCAAATATTGGTGTGAGAGCTAATTCAATCAAGGAAACACTGCATGTTGGTGAAGGGCATATTGAAGAAGGATCAGCCGAGTGGTTCTTGTGGGAGAACAACTTCATTTGGCTCACTAACTTCACACACCATCAGGCTTCCAAGCAGCTCTCAAGGAAACTCAGTTTTCACACTCTATGCTTTGTGCCGTTTGAGGGCCTAGGACTGAAATGAAGCTTGGTCAGCATCCCACACAAACGAATGCTCCACATGCGGGTTTCACATGCCACCAACTCCACATTCACAGGCAACTTCAGCGCCACAGCCGTTTTCAGATAGCCCTCAATGCAAAGGCTCTAGACGCAAATATTGGTGTGAGAGATAATTCAATTCAAAAAAAGGAAACACTGCATGTTGGTGAAGGGCATATTGAAGAAGGATCAGCCGAGTGGTTCTTGTGGGAGAACAACTCCATTTGGCTCACTAACTTCACACACCATCAGGCTTCCAAGCAGCTCTCAAGGAAACTCAGTTTTCACACTCTATGCTTACTGCTCTTTGTGTGCCTAGGACAGAAATGAAGCTTGGTCAGCATCCCACACAAACGAATGCTCCACATGCGGGTTTCACATGCCACCAACTCCACATTCACAGGCAACTTCAGCGCCACAGCCGTTTTCAGATAGCCCTCAATGCAAAGGCTCTAGACGCAAATATTGGTGTGAGAGCTAATTCAATCAAGGAAACACTGCATGTTGGTGAAGGGCATATTGAAGAAGGATCAGCCGAGTGGTTCTTGTGGGAGAACAACTCCTTTTGGCTCACTAACTTCACACACCATCAGGCTTCCAAGCAGCTCTCAAGGAAACTCAGTTTTCACACTCTATGCTTAGTGCCCTTTGTATGGCTAGCAGTGAAATGAAGCTTGGTCAGCATCCCACACAAACGAATGCTCCACATGCGGGTTTCACATGCCACCAACTCCACATTCACAGGCAACTTCAGCGCCACAGCCGTTTTCAGATAGCCCTCAATGCAAAGGCTCTAGACGCAAATATTGGTGTGAGAGCTAATTCAATCAAGGAAACACTGCATGTTGGTGAAGGGCATATTGAAGAAGGATCAGCCGAGTGGTTCTTGTGGGAGAACAACTCCATTTGGCTCACTAACTTCACACACCATCAGGCTTCCAAGCAGCTCTCAAGGAAACTCAGTTTTCACACTCTATGCTTAGTGCCGTTTGAGTGCTTAGGACTGAAATGAAGCTTGGAGAGCATCCCACACAAACGAATGCTCCACATGCGGGTTTCACATGCCACCAACTCCACATTCACAGGCAACTTCAGCGCCACAGCCGTTTTCAGATAGCCCTCAATGCAAAGGCTCTAGACGCAAATATTGGTGTGAGAGCTAATTCAATCAAGGAAACACTGCATGTTGGTGAAGGGCATATTGAAGAAGGATCAGCCGAGTGGTTCTTGTGGGAGAACAACTCCATTTGGCTCACTAACTTCACACGCCATCAGGCTTCCAAGCAGCTCTCAAGGAAACTCAGTTTTCACACTCTATGCTTAGTGCCCTTTGAGTGCATTAACTAGGAATGAACCTGGTAGAGCATCCCACACAAACGAATGCTCCACATGCGGGTTTCACATGCCACCAACTCCTCATTCACAGGCAACTTCAGCGCCACAGCCGTTTTCAGATAGCCCTCAATGCAAAGGCTCTAGACGCAAATATTGGTGTGAGAGCTAATTCAATCAAGGAAACACTGCATGTTGGTGAAGGGCATATTGAAGAAGGATCAGCCGAGTGGTTCTTGTGGGAGAACAACTCCATTTGGCTCACTAACTTCACACACCATCAGGCTTCCAAGCAGCTCTCAAGGAAACTCAGTTTTCACACTCTATGCTTAGTCCCCTTTTTATGGCTAGGACGGAAATGAACCTGGTAGAGCATCCCACACAAACGAATGCTCCACATGCGGGTTTCACATGCCACCAACTCCACATTCACAGGCAACTTCAGCGAAACAGCCGTTTTCAGATAGCCCTCAATGCAAAGGCTCTAGACGCAAATATTGGTGTGAGAGCTAATTCAATCAAGGAAACATTGCATGTTGGTGAAGGGCATATTGAAGAAGGATCAGCTGAGTGGTTCTTGTGGGAGAACAACTCCATTTGGCTCACTAACTTCACACACCATCAGGCTTCCAAGCAGCTCTCAAGGAAACTCAGTTTTCACACTCTATGCTTAGTGCCCTTTGAGTGCATTAACTAGGAATGAACCTGGTAGAGCATCCCACACAAACGAATGCTCCACATGCGGGTTTCACATGCCACCAACTCCACATTCACAGGCAACTTCAGCGCCACAGCCGTTTTCAGATAGCCCTCAATACAAAGGCTCTAGACGCAAATATTGGTGTGAGAGCTAATTCAATCAAGGAAACACTGCATGTTGGTGAAGGGCATATTGAAGAAGGATCAGCCGAGTGGTTCTTGTGGGAGAACAACTCCATTTGGCTCACTAACTTCACACACCATCAGGCTTCCAAGCAGCTCTCAAGGAAACTCAGTTTTCACACTCTATGCTTAGTGCCCTTTGAGTGCATTATCTAGGAATGAACCTGGTAGAGCATCCACACAAACGAATGCTCCACATGCGGGTTTCACATGCCACCAACTCCACATTCACAGGCAACTTCAGCGCCACAGCCGTTTTCAGATAGCCCTCAATGCAAAGGCTCTAGACGCAAATATTGGTGTGAGAGCTAATTCAATCAAGGAAACACTGCATGTTGGTGAAGGGCATATTGAAGAAGAATCAGCCGAGTGGTTCTTGTGGGAGAACAACTCCATTTGGCTCACTAACTTCACACACCATCAGGCTTCCAAGCAGCTCTCAAGGAAACTCAGTTTTCACACTCTATGCTTAGTGCCGTTTGAGTGCTTAGGACTGAAATGAAGCTTGGAGAGCATCCCACACAAACGAATGCTCCACATGCGGGTTTCACATGCCACCAACTCCACATTCACAGGCAACTTCAGCGCCACAGCCGTTTTCAGATAGCCCTCAATGCAAAGGCTCTAGACGCAAATATTGGTGTGAGAGCTAATTCAATCAAGGAAACACTGCATGTTGGTGAAGGGCATATTGAAGAAGGATCAGCCGAGTGGTTCTTGTGGGAGAACAACTCCATTTGGCTCACTAACTTCACACGCCATCAGGCTTCCAAGCAGCTCTCAAGGAAACTCAGTTTTCACACTCTATGCTTAGTGCCCTTTGAGTGCATTAACTAGGAATGAACCTGGTAGAGCATCCCACACAAACGAATGCTCCACATGCGGGTTTCACATGCCACCAACTCCTCATTCACAGGCAACTTCAGCGCCACAGCCGTTTTCAGATAGCCCTCAATGCAAAGGCTCTAGACGCAAATATTGGTGTGAGAGCTAATTCAATCAAGGAAACACTGCATGTTGGTGAAGGGCATATTGAAGAAGGATCAGCCGAGTGGTTCTTGTGGGAGAACAACTCCATTTGGCTCACTAACTTCACACACCATCAGGCTTCCAAGCAGCTCTCAAGGAAACTCAGTTTTCACACTCTATGCTTAGTCCCCTTTGTATGGCTAGGACGGAAATGAACCTGGTAGAGCATCCCACACAAACGAATGCTCCACATGCGGGTTTCACATGCCACCAACTCCACATTCACAGGCAACTTCAGCGAAACAGCCGTTTTCAGATAGCCCTCAATGCAAAGGCTCTAGACGCAAATATTGGTGTGAGAGCTAATTCAATCAAGGAAACATTGCATGTTGGTGAAGGGCATATTGAAGAAGGATCAGCTGAGTGGTTCTTGTGGGAGAACAACTCCATTTGGCTCACTAACTTCACACGCCATCAGGCTTCCAAGCAGCTCTCAAGGAAACTCAGTTTTCACACTCTATGCTTAGTGCCCTTTGAGTGCATTAACTAGGAATGAACCTGGTAGAGCATCCCACACAAACGAATGCTCCACATGCGGGTTTCACATGCCACCAACTCCACATTCACAGGCAACTTCAGCGCCACAGCCGTTTTCAGTAGCCCTCAATACAAAGGCTCTAGACGCAAATATTGGTGTGAGAGCTAATTCAATCAAGGAAACACTGCATGTTGGTGAAGGGCATATTGAAGAAGGATCAGGCGAGTGGTTCTTGTGGGAGAACAACTCCATTTGGCTCACTAACTTCACACACCATCAGGCTTCCAAGCAGCTCTCAAGGAAACTCAGTTTTCACACTCTATGCTTAGTGCCCTTTGAGTGCATTATCTAGGAATGAACCTGGTAGAGCATCCCACACAAACGAATGCTCCACATGCGGGTTTCACATGCCACCAACTCCACATTCACAGGCAACTTCAGCGCCACAGCCGTTTTCAGATAGCCCTCAATGCAAAGGCTCTAGACGCAAATATTGGTGTGAGAGCTAATTCAATCAAGGAAACACTGCATGTTGGTGAAGGGCATATTGAAGAAGGATCAGCAGAGTGGTTCTTGTGGGAGAACAACTCCTTTTGGCTCACTAACTTCACACACCATCAGGCTTCCAAACAGCTCTCAAGGAAAATAAGTTTTCACACTCTATGCTTAGTGCCGTTTGAGTGCCTAGGACTGAAATGAAGCTTGGTCAGCATCCCACACAAACGAATGCTCCACATGCGGGTTTCACATGCCACCAACTCCACATTCACAGGCAACTTCAGCGCCACAGCCGTTTTCAGATAGCCCTCAATGCAAAGGCTCTAGACGCAAATATTGGTGTGAGAGCTAATTCAATCAAGGAAACACTGCATGTTGGTGAAGGGCATATTGAAGAAGGATCAGCAGAGTGGTTCTTGTGGGAGAACAACTCCTTTTGGCTCACTAACTTCACACACCATCAGGCTTCCAAACAGCTCTCAAGGAAACTCAGTTTTCACACTCTATACTTAGTGCCCTTTGTATGGCTAGGACTGAAATGAACCTGGTAGAGCATCCCACACAAACGAATGCTCCACATGCGGGTTTCACATGCCACCAACTCCACATTCACAGGCAACTTCAGCGCCACAGCCGTTTTCAGATAGCCCTCAATGCAAAGGCTCTAGACGCAAATATTGGTGTGAGAGCTAATTCAATCAAGGAAACACTGCATGTTGGTGAAGGGCATATTGAAGAAGGATCAGCCGAGTGGTCTTGTGGGAGAACAACTCCATTTGGCTCACTAACTTCACACACCATCAGGCTTCCAAGCAGCTCTCAAGGAAACTCAGTTTTCACACTCTATGCTTAGTGCCGTTTGAGGGCCTAGGACTGAAATGAAGCTTGGTCAGCATCCCACAGAAACGAATGCTCCACATGCGGGTTTCACATGCCACCAACTCCACATTCACAGGCAACTTCCGCGCCACAGCCGTTTTCAGATAGCCCTCAATGCAAAGGCTCTAGACGCAAATATTGGTGTGAGAGCTAATTCAATCAAGGAAACACTGCATGTTGGTGAAGGGCATATTGAAGAAGGATCAGCCGTGAGGTTCTTGTGGGAGAACAACTCCATTTGGCTCACTAACTTCACACACCATCAGGCTTCCAAGCAGCTCTCAAGGAAACTCAGTTTTCACACTCTATGCTTAGTGCCCTTTGAGTGGATTATCTAGGAATGAACCTGGTAGAGCATCCCACACAAACGAATGCTCCACATGCGGGTTTCACATGCCACCAACTCCACATTCACAGGCAACTTCAGCGCCAAAGCCGTTTTCAGATAGCCCTCAATGCAAAGGCTCTAGACGCAAATATTGGTGTGAGAGCTAATTCAATCAAGGAAACACTGCATGTTGGTGAAGGGCATATTGAAGAAGGATCAGCCGAGTGGTTCTTGTGGGAGAACAACTCCATTTGGCTCACTAACTTCACACACCATCAGGCTTCCAAGCAGCTCTCAAGGAAACTCAGTTTTCACACTCTATGCTTAGTGCCGTTTGAGGGCCTAGGACTGAAATGAAGCTTGGTCAGCATCCCACAGAAACGAATGCTCCACATGCGGGTTTCACATGCCACCAACTCCACATTCACAGGCAACTTCAGCGCCACAGCCGTTTTCAGATAGCCCTCAATGCAAAGGCTCTAGACGCAAATATTGGTGTGAGAGCTAATTCAATCAAGGAAACACTGCATGTTGGTGAAGGGCATATTGAAGAAGGATCAGCCGAGAGGTTCTTGTGGGAGAACAACTCCATTTGGCTCACTAACTTCACACACCATCAGGCTTCCAAGCAGCTCTCAAGGAAACTCAGTTTTCACACTCTATGCTTAGTGCCCTTTGTATGGCTAGGACTGAAATGAACCTGGTAGAGCATCCCACACAAACGAATGCTCCACATGCGGGTTTCACATGCCACCAACTCCACATTCACAGGCAACTTCAGCGCCACAGCCGTTTTCAGATAGCCCTCAATGCAAAGGCTCTAGACGCAAATATTGGTGTGAGAGCTAATTCAATCAAGGAAACACTGCATGTTGGTGAAGGGCATATTGAAGAAGGATCAGCCGAGTGGTTCTTGTTGGAGAACAACTCCATTTGGCTCACTAACTTCACACACCATCAGGCTTCCAAGCAGCTCTCAAGGAAACTCAGTTTTCACACTCTATGCTTAGTGCCGTTTGAGGGCCTAGGACTGAAATGAAGCTTGGTCAGCATCCCACAGAAACGAATGCTCCACATGCGGGTTTCACATGCCACCAACTCCACATTCACAGGCAACTTCAGCGCCACAGCCGTTTTCAGATAGCCCTCAATGCAAAGGCTCTAGACGCAAATATTGGTGTGAGAGCTAATTCAATCAAGGAAACACTGCATGTTGGTGAAGGGCATATTGAAGAAGGATCAGCAGAGTGGTTCTTGTGGGAGAACAACTCCTTTTGGCTCACTAACTTCACACACCATCAGGCTTCCAAACAGCTCTCAAGGAAAATAAGTTTTCACACTCTATGCTTAGTGCCGTTTGAGTGCCTAGGACTGAAATGAAGCTTGGTCAGCATCCCACACAAACGAATGCTCCACATGCGGGTTTCACATGCCACCAACTCCACATTCACAGGCAACTTCAGCGCCACAGCCGTTTTCAGATAGC
>NW_026697163.1:0-54484 GCF_030435755.1 Ochotona princeps | reverse complement strand
AAAACACTGCATGTTGGTGAAGGGCATATTGAAGAAGGATCAGCCCAGTGGTTCTTGTGGGAGAACAACTCCACTTGGCTCACTAACTTCACACACCATCAGGCTTCCAAGCAGCTCTCAAGGAAACTCAGTTTTCACACTCGATGCTTAGTGCCCTTTGAGTGCATTATCTAGGAATGAACCTGGTAGAGCATCCCACACAAATGAATGCTCCACATGCGGGTCTTCACATGCCACCAACTCCACATGCACAGGCAACTTCAGCGCCACAGCCGTTTTCAGATAGCCCTCAATGCAAAGGCTCTAGACGCAAATATTGGTGTGAGAGCTAATTCAATCAAGGAAACACTGCATGTTGGTGAAGGGCATATTGAAGAAGAATCAGCCGAGTGGTTCTTGTGGGAGAACAACTCCATTGGGCTCACTAACTTCACACACCATGAGGCTTCCAAGCAGCTCTCAAGGAAACTCAGTTTTCACACTCTATGCTTTTTGCCCTTTGAGTGCATTATCTAGGAATGAACCTGGTAGAGCATCCCACACAAACGAATGCTCCACATGCGGGGTTTCACATGCCACCAACTCCACATTCACAGGCAACTTCAGCGCCACAGCCGTTTTCAGATAGCCCTCAATGCAAAGGCTCTAGACGCAAATATTGGTGTGAGAGCTAATTCAATCAAGGAAACACTGCATGTTGGTGTAGGGCATATTGAAGAAGGATCAGCCGAGTGGTTCTTGTGGGAGAACAACTCCATTTGGCTCACTAACTTCACACACCATCAGGCTTCCAGGCAGCTCTCAAGGAAACTCAGTTTTCACACTCTGTGCTTAGTGCCCTTTGAGTGCCTAGGACTGAAATGAACTAGGTGAGCAACCCACACAAACGAATGCTTCACATGCGGGTTTCACATGCCACCAACTCCACATTCACAGGCAACTTCAGCGCCACAGCCGTTTTCAGATAGCCCTCAATGCAAAGGCTCCAGACGCAAATATTGGTGTGAGAGCTAATTCAATCAAGGAAACACTGCATGCTGGTGAAGGGCATATTGAAGAAGGATCAGCCGAGTGGTTCTTGTGGCAGAACAACTCCATTTGGCTCACTAACTTCACACACCATCAGGCTTCCAAGCAGCTCTCAAGGAAACTCAGTTTTCACACTCTATGCTTAGTGCCCTTTGAGTGCCTAGGATTGAAAAGAAGCTTGGTGAGCTTCCCACACAAATTAATGCTCCACATGCGGGTTTCACATGCCACCAACTCCACATTCACAAGCAACTTCAGCGCCACAGCCGTTTTCAGATAGCCCTCAATGCAAAGACTCTAGACGCAAATATTGGTGTGAGAGCTAATTCAATCAAGGAAACACTGCATGTTAGTGAAGGGCATATTGGAGAAGGATCAGCCGAGTGGTTCTTATGGGAGAAAAACTCCATTTGGCTCACTAACTTCACACACCATCAGGCTTCCAAGCAGCTCTCAAGGAAACTCAGTTTTCACACTCTATGCTTAGTGCCCTTTGAGTGCATTATCTAGGAATGAACCTGGTAGAGCATCCCACACAAACGAATGCTTCACATGCGGGTTTCACATGCCACCAACTCCACATTCACAAGCAACTTCAGCGCCAAAGCCGTTTTCAGACAGCCCTCAATGCAAAGGCTCTAGATGCAAATATTGGTCTGAGAGCTAATTCAATCAAGGAAACACTGCATGTTGGTGAAGGGCATATTGAAGAAGGATCAGCCGAGTGGTTCTCGTGGGAGAACAACTCCATTTGGCTCACTAACTTCACACACCATCAGGCTTCCAAGCAGCTCTCAAGGAAACTCAGTTTTCACACTCGATGCTTAGTGCCCTTTGAGTGCATTATCTAGGAATGAACCTGGTAGAGCATCCCACACAAACGAATGCTCCACATGCGGGTTTCACATGCCACCAACTCCACATTCACAGGCAACTTCAGCGCCACAGCCGTTTTCAGATAGCCCTCAATGCAAAGGCTCTAGACGCAAATATTGGTGTGAGAGCTAATTCAATCAAGGAAACACTGCATGTTGGTGAAGGGCATATTGAAGAAGAATCAGCTGAGTGGTTCTTGTGGGAGAACAACTCCATTGGGCTCACTAGCTTCACACACCATCAGGCTTCCAAGCAGCTCTCAAGGAAACTCAGTTTTCACACTCGATGCTTAGTGCCCTTTGAGTGCATTATCTAGGAATGAACCTGGTAGAGCATCCCACACAAACGAATGCTCCACATGCGGGTTTCACATGCCACCAACTCCACATGCACAGGCAACTTCAGCGCCACAGCCGTTTTCAGATAGCCCTCAATGCAAAGGCTCTAGACGCAAATATTGGTGTGAGAGCTAATTCAATCAAGGAAACACTGCATGTTGGTGAAGGGCATATTGAAGAAGGATCAGCCGAGTGGTTCTTGTGGGAGAACAACTCCACTTGGCTCACTAACTTCACACACCATCAGGCTTCCAAGCAGCTCTCAAGGAAACTCAGTTTTCACACTCTATGCTTAGTGCCCTTTGAGTGCCTAGGACTGAAATGAACTTGGTGAGCATCCCACACAAACGAATGCTCCACATGCGGGTTTCACATGCCACCAACTCCACATGCACAGGCAACTTCAGCGCCACAGTCGTTTTTAGATAGCCCTCAATGCAAAGGCTCTAGACGCAAATATTGGTGTGAGAGCTAATTCAATCAAGGAAACACTGCATGTTGGTGAAGAGCATATTGAAGAAGGATCAGCCGAGTGGTTCTTGTGGGAGAACAACTCCATTTGGCTCACTAACTTCACACACCATCAGGCTTCCAAGCAGCTCTCAAGGAAACTCAGTTTTCACACTCGATGCTTAGTGCCCTTTGAGTGCATTATCTAGGAATGAACCTGGTAGAGCATCCCACACAAATGAATGCTCCACATGCGGGTTTCACATGCCACCAACTCCACATGCACAGGCAACTTCAGCGCCACAGCCGTTTTTCAGATAGCCCTCAATGCAAAGGCTCTAGACGCAAATATTGGTGTGAGAGCTAATTCAATCAAGGAAACACTGCATGTTGGTGAAGGGCATATTGAAGAAGAATCAGCCGAGTGGTTCTTGTGGGAGAACAACTCCATTGGGCTCACTAACTTCACACACCATGAGGCTTCCAAGCAGCTCTCAAGGAAACTCAGTTTTCACACTCTATGCTTTTTGCCCTTTGAGTGCATTATCTAGGAATGAACCTGGTAGAGCATCCCACACAAACGAATGCTCCACATGCGGGTTTCACATGCCACCAACTCCACATTCACAGGCAACTTCAGCGCCACAGCCGTTTTCAGATAGCCCTCAATGCAAAGGCTCTAGACGCAAATATTGGTGTGAGAGCTAATTCAATCAAGGAAACACTGCATGTTGGTGTAGGGCATATTGAAGAAGGATCAGCCGAGTGGTTCTTGTGGGAGAACAACTCCATTTGGCTCACTAACTTCACACACCATCAGGCTTCCAGGCAGCTCTCAAGGAAACTCAGTTTTCACACTCTGTGCTTAGTGCCCTTTGAGTGCCTAGGACTGAAATGAACTAGGTGAGCAACCCACACAAACGAATGCTTCACATGCGGGTTTCACATGCCACCAACTCCACATTCACAGGCAACTTCAGCGCCACAGCCGTTTTCAGATAGCCCTCAATGCAAAGGCTCCAGACGCAAATATTGGTGTGAGAGCTAATTCAATCAAGGAAACACTGCATGCTGGTGAAGGGCATATTGAAGAAGGATCAGCCGAGTGGTTCTTGTGGCAGAACAACTCCATTTGGCTCACTAACTTCACACACCATCAGGCTTCCAAGCAGCTCTCAAGGAAACTCAGTTTTCACACTCTATGCTTAGTGCCCTTTGAGTGCCTAGGATTGAAAAGAAGCTTGGTGAGCTTCCCACACAAATTAATGCTCCACATGCGGGTTTCACATGCCACCAACTCCACATTCACAGGCAACTTCAGCGCCACAGCCGTTTTCAGATAGCCCTCAATGCAAAGACTCTAGACGCAAATATTGGTGTGAGAGCTAATTCAATCAAGGAAACACTGCATGTTAGTGAAGGGCATATTGGAGAAGGATCAGCCGAGTGGTTCTTATGGGAGAAAAACTCCATTTGGCTCACTAACTTCACACACCATCAGGCTTCCAAGCAGCTCTCAAGGAAACTCAGTTTTCACACTCGATGCTTAGTGCCCTTTGAGTGCATTATCTAGGAATGAACCTGGTAGAGCATCCACACAAACGAATGCTTCACATGCGGGTTTCACATGCCACCAACTCCACATTCACAAGCAACTTCAGCGCCACAGCCGTTTTCAGACAGCCCTCAATGCAAAGGCTCTAGATGCAAATATTGGTCTGAGAGCTAATTCAATCAAGGAAACACTGCATGTTGGTGAAGGGCATATTGAAGAAGGATCAGCCGAGTGGTTCTCGTGGGAGAAGAACTCCATTTGGCTCACTAACTTCACACACCATCAGGCTTCCAAGCAGCTCTCAAGGAAACTCAGTTTCACACTCGATGCTTAGTGCCCTTTGAGTGCATTATCTAGGAATGAACCTGGTAGAGCATCCCACACAAACGAATGCTCCACATGCGGGTTTCACATGCCACCAACTCCACATTCACAGGCAACTTCAGCGCCACAGCCGTTTTCAGATAGCCCTCAATGCAAAGGCTCTAGACGCAAATATTGGTGTGAGAGCTAATTCAATCAAGGAAACACTGCATGTTGGTGAAGGGCATATTGAAGAAGAATCAGCTGAGTGGTTCTTGTGGGAGAACAACTCCATTGGGCTCACTAACTTCACACACCATCAGGCTTCCAAGCAGCTCTCAAGGAAACTCAGTTTTCACACTCGATGCTTAGTGCCCTTTGAGTGCATTATCTAGGAATGAACCTGGTAGAGCATCCCACACAAACGAATGCTCCACATGCGGGTTTCACATGCCACCAACTCCACATGCACAGGCAACTTCAGCGCCACAGCCGTTTTCAGATAGCCCTCAATGCAAAGGCTCTAGACGCAAATATTGGTGTGAGAGCTATTCAATCAAGGAAACACTGCATGTTGGTGAAGGGCATATTGAAGAAGGATCAGCCGAGTGGTTCTTGTGGGAGAACAACTCCACTTGGCTCACTAACTTCACACACCATCAGGCTTCCGAAGCAGCTCTCAAGGAAACTCAGTTTTCACACTCTATGCTTAGTGCCCTTTGAGTGCCTAGGACTGAAATGAACTTGGTGAGCATCCCACACAAACGAATGCTCCACATGCGGGTTTCACATGCCACCAACTCCACATGCACAGGCAACTTCAGCGCCACAGTCGTTTTTAGATAGCCCTCAATGCAAAGGCTCTAGACGCAAATATTGGTGTGAGAGCTAATTCAATCAAGGAAACACTGCATGTTGGTGAAGAGCATATTGAAGAAGGATCAGCCGAGTGGTTCTTGTGGGAGAACAACTCCATTTGGCTCACTAACTTCACACACCATCAGGCTTCCTAGCAGCTCTCAAGGAAACTCAGTTTTCACACTCTATGCTTAGTGCCCTTTGAGTGCCTAGGACTGAAATGAAGCTTGGTGAGCATCCCACACAAACGAATGCTCCACATGCGGATTTCGCATGCCTCCAACTCCACATTCACAGGCAACTACAGCGCCACAGCCGTTTTCAGATAGCCCTCAATGCAAAGGCTCTAGAACGCAAATATTGGTGTGAGAGCTAATTCAATCAAGGAAACACTGGACGTTGGTGAAGGGCATATTGAAGAAGGATCAGCCGAGTGGTTCTTGTGGGGAGGACAACTCCATTTGTCTCACTAACTTCACACACCATCAGGCTTCCAAGCAGCTCTCAAGGAAACTCAGTTTTCACACTCTATGCTTAGTGCCCTTTGATTGCATTATCTAGGAATGAACCTGGTAGAGCATCCCACACAAACGAATGCTCCACATGCGGGTTTCACATGCACCAACTCCACATTCACAGGCAACTTCAGCACCACAGCCGTTTTCAGATAGCCCTCAATGCAAAGGCTCTAGACGCAAATATTGGTGTGAGAGCTAATTCAATCAAGGAAACACTGCATGTTGGTGAAGGGCATATTGAAGAAGGATCAGCCGAGTGGTTCTTGTGGGAGAGGAACTCCATTTGGCTCACTAATTTCACACACCATCAGGCTTCCAAGCAGCTCTCAAGGAAACTCAGTTTTCACACTCTATGCTTAGTGACCTTTGAGTGCCTAGGACTGAAATGAATCTTGGTGAGCATCCCACACAAACGAATGCTCCACATGCGGGTTTCACATGCCACCAACTCCACATTCACAGGCAACTTCAGCGCCACAGCCGTTTTCAGATAGCCCTCAATGCAAAGGCTCTAGACGCAAATATTGGTGTGAGAGCTAATTCAATCAAGGAAACACTGCATCGTTGGTGAAGGGCATGTTGAAGAAGGATCAGCTGAGTGGTTCTTGTGGGAGAAACAACTCCATTAGGCTCACTAACTTCACACACCATCAGGCTTCCTAGCAGCTCTCAAGGAAACTCAGTTTTCACACTCTATGCTTAGTGCCCTTTGAGTGCATAGGATCTAGAATGAAGCCGTGGTAGAGCATCCCACACAAACGAATGCTCCACATGCGGGTTTTCACATGCCACCAACTCCACATTCACAGGCAACTTCAGCGCCACAGCCGTTTTCAGATAGCCCTCAATGCAAAGGCTCTAGACGCAAATATTGGTGTGAGAGCGAATTCAATCAAGGAAACACTGCATGTTGGTGAAGGGCATATTGAAGAAGGATCAGCCGAGTGGTTCTTGTGGGAGAACAACTCCATTTGGCTCACAAACTTCACACACCATCAGGCTTCCAAGCAGCTCTCAAGGAAACTCAGTTTTCACACTCTATACTTAGTGCCCTTTGAGTGCATTATCTAGGAATGAATCTGGTAGAGCATCCCACACAAACGAATGCTCCACATGCGGGTTTCACATGCCACCAACTCCACATTCACAGGCAACTTCAGCGCCACAGCCGTTTTCAGATAGCCCTCAATGCAAAGGCTCTAGACGCAAACATTGGTGTGAGAGCTAATTCAATCAAGGAAACACTGCATGTTGGTGAAGGGCATATTGAAGAAGGATCAGCCGAGTGGTTCTTGTGGAGAACAACTCCATTTGGCTCACTAACTTCACACACCATCAGGCTTCCAAGCAGCTCTCAAGGAAACTCAGTTTTCACACTCTATGCTTAGTGCCCTTTGAGTGCATTATCTAGGAATGAACCTGGTAGAGCATCCCACACAAACGAATGCTCCACATGCGGGTTTCACATGCCACCAACTCCACATTCACAGGCAACTTCAGCGCCACAGCCGTTTTCAGATAGCCCTCAATGCAAAGGCTCTAGACGCAAATATTGGTGTGAGAGCTAATTCAATCAAGGAAACACTGCATGTTGGTGAAGGGCATATTGAAGAAGGATCCGCCGAGTGGTTCTTGTGGGAGAATAACTCCATTTGGCTCACTAACTTCACACACCATCAGGCTTCCCAAGCAGCTCTCAAGGAAACTCAGATTTCACACTCTAATGCTTAGTGCCCTTTGAGTGCATTATCTAGGAATGTTCCTAGTAGAGCATCCCACACAAACGAATGCTCCACATGCGGGTTTCACATGCCACCACTCCACATTCACAGGCAACTTCAGCGCCACAGCCGTTTTCAGATAGCCCTCAATGCAAAGGCTCTAGACGCAATATTGGTGTGAGAGCTAATTCAATCAAGGAAACACTGCATGTTGGTGAAGGGCATATTGAAGAAGGATCAGCCGAGGGGTTCTTGTGGGAGAACAACTCCATTTGGCTCACTAACTTCACACACCATCAGGCTTCCAAGCAGCTCTCAAGGAAACTCAGTTTTCACACTCTATGCTTAGTGCCCTTTGAGTGCCTAGGACTGAAATGAAGCGTGGTGAGCATCCCACACAAACGAATGCTCCACATGCGGGTTTCACATGCCACCAACTCCACATTCACAGGCAACTTCAGCGCCACAGCCGTTTTCAGATAGCCCTCAATGCAAAGGCTCTAGACACAAATATTGGTGTGAGAGGTAATTCAATCAAGGAAACACTGCATGTTGGTGAAGGGCATATTGAAGAAGGATCAGCCGAGTGGTTCTTGCTTCACACACCATCAGGCTTCCAAGCAGCTCTCAAGGAAACTCAGTTTTCACACTCTATGCTTAGTGCCCTTTGAGTGCATTATCTAGGAATGAATCTGGTAGAGCCATTCCCACACAAACGAATTGCTCCACATGCGGGTTTCACATGCCACCAACCTCCACATTCACAGGCAACTTCAGCGCCACAGCCGTTTTCAGATAGCCCTCAATGCAAAGGCTCTAGACGCAAATATTGTGTGAGAGCTAATTCAATCAAGGAAACACTGCATGTTGGTGAAGGGCATATTGAAGAAGGATCAGCCGAGTGGTTCTTGTGGGAGAACAAACTCCATTTGGCTCACTAACTTCACAACACCATCAGGCTTCCAAGCAGCTCTCAAGGAAACTCAGTTTTCACACTCTATGCTTAGTGCCCTTGAAGTGCCTAGGACTGAAATGAAGCTTGGTGAGCATCCCACACAAACGAATGCTCCACATGCGGGTTTCACATGCCACCAACTCCACATTCACAGGCAACTTCAGCACCACAGCCGTTTTCAGATAGCCCCTCAATGCAAAGGCTCTAGACACAAATATTGGTGTGAGAGCTAATTCAATCAAGGAAACACTGCATGTTGGTGAAGGGGCATATTGAAGAAAGATCAGCCGAGTGGTTCTTGTGTGAGAACAACTCCATTTGGCTCACTAACTTCACACACCCATCAGGCTTCCAAGCAGCTCTCAAGGAAACTCAGTTTCACACTCTATGCTTAGTGCCCTTTGAGTGCCTAGGACTGAAATGAAGCTTGGTCATAATCCCACACAAACGAATGCTCCACATGCGGGTTTCACATGCCACCAACTCAACCATTCACAGGCAACTTCAGCGCCACAGCCGTTTTCAGATAGCCCTCAATGCGAAGGCTCTAGAACGCAAATATTGGTGTGAGAGCTAATTCAATCAAGGAAACACCTGCATGTTGGTGAAGGGGCATATTGAAGGAAGGATCAGCCCGAGTGGTTCTTGTGGGAGAACAACTCCATTTGGCTCACTAACTTCACACACCAATCAGGCTTCCAAGCAGCTCTCAAGGAAACTCAGTTTTCACACTCTATACCTTAGTGCCCTTTGAGTGCATTATCTAGGAATGAATCTGGTAGAGCATCCCACACAAACGAATGCTCCCACATGCGGGTTTCACATGCCACCAACTCCACATTCACAGGCAACTTCAGCGCCACAGCCGTTTTCAGATAGCCCTCAATGCAAAGGCTCTAGACGCCAAATATTGGTGTGAGAGCTAATTCAATCAAGGAAACACTGCATGTTGGTGGGTGAAAAAAAAAGGGCATATTGAAGAAGGATCAGCCGAGTGGTTCTTGTGGGAGAACAACTCCATTTGGCTCACTAACTTCACACACCATCAGGCTTCCAAGCCAGCTCTCAAGGAAACTCAGTTTTCACACTCTATGCTTAGTGCCCTTTGAGTGCCTAGGACTGAATGAAGCGTGGTGAGCATCCCCACACAAACGAATGCTCCACATGCGGGGTTTCACATGCCACCAACTCCACATTCACAGGCAACTTCAGCGCCACAGGCGTTTTCAGATAGCCCTCAATGCAAAGGCTCTAGACGCAAATATTGGTGTGAGAGCGAATTCAATCAAGGAAACACTGCATGTTGGTGAAGGGCATATTGAAGAAGGATCAGCCGAGTGGTTCTTGTGGGAGAACAACTCCATTTGGCTCACTAACTTCACACACCATCAGGCTTCCAAGCAGCTCTCAAGGAAACTCAGTTTTCACACTCTATACTTAGTGCCCTTTGAGTGCATTATCTAGGAATGAATCTGGTAGAGCATCCCACACAAACGAATGCTCCACATGCGGGTTTCACATGCCACCAACTCCACATTCACCAGGCAACTTCAGCGCCACAGCCGTTTTCAGATAGCCCTCAATGCAAAGGCTCTAGACGCAAACATTGGTGTGAGAGCTAATTCAATCAAGGAAACACTGCATGTTGGTGAAGGGCATATTGAAGAAGGATCAGCCGAGTGGTTCTTGTGGGAGAACAACTCCATTTGGCTCACTAACTTCACACACCATCAGGCTTCCAAGCAGCTCTCAAGGAAACTCAGTTTTCACACTCTATGCTTAGTGCCCTTTGAGTGCATTATCTAGGAATGAACCTGGTAGAGCATCCCACACAAACGAATGCTCCACATGCGGGTTTCACATGCCACCAACTCCACATTCACAGGCAACTTCAGCGCCACAGCCGTTTTCAGATAGCCCTCAATGCAAAGGCTCTAGACGCAAATATTGGTGTGAGAGCTAATTCAATCAAGGAAACACTGCATGTTGGTGAAGGGCATATTGAAGAAGGATCCGCCGAGTGGTTCTTGTGGGAGAACAACTCCATTTGGCTCACTAACTTCACACACCATCAGGCTTCCAAGCAGCTCTCAAGGAAACTCAGATTTCACACTCTATGCTTAGTGCCCTTTGAGTGCATTATCTAGGAATGTTCCTAGTAGAGCATCCCACACAAACGAATGCTCCACATGCGGGTTTCACATGCCACCAACTCCACATTCACAGGCAACTTCAGCGCCACAGCCGTTTTCAGATAGCCCTCAATGCAAAGGCTCTAGACACAAATATTGGTGTGAGAGCTAATTCAATCAAGGAAACACTGCATGTTGGTGAAGGGCATATTGAAGAAGGATCAGCCGAGGGGTTCTTGTGGGAGAACAACTCCATTTGGCTCACTAACTTCACACACCATCAGGCTTCCAAGCAGCTCTCAAGGAAACTCAGTTTTCACACTCTATGCTTAGTGCCCTTTGAGTGCATTATCTAGGAATGAACGTGGTAGAGCATCCCACACAAACGAATGCTCCACATGCGGGTTTCACATGCCACCAACTCCACATTCACAGGCAACTTCAGCGCCACAGCCGTTTTCAGATAGCCCTCAATGCAAAGGCTCTAGACGCAAATATTGGTGTGAGAGCTAATTCAATCAAGGAAACACTGCATGTTGGTGAAGGGCATATTGAAGAAGGATCAGCCGAGTGGTTCTTGTGGGAGAACAACTCCATTTGGCTCACTAACTTCACACACCATCAGGCTTCCAAGCAGCTCTCAAGGAAACTCAGTTTTCACACTCTATGCTTAGTGCCCTTTGAGTGCCTAGGACTGAAATGAAGCTTGGTGAGCATCCCACACAAACGAATGCTCCACATGCGGGTTTCACATGCCACCAACTCCACATTCACAGGCAACTTCAGCACCACAGCCGTTTTCAGATAGCCCTCAATGCAAAGGCTCTAGACACAAATATTGGTGTGAGAGCTAATTCAATCAAGGAAACACTGCATGTTGGTGAAGGGCATATTGAAGAAGGATCAGCCGAGGGGTTCTTGTGGGAGAACAACTCCATTTGGCTCACTAACTTCACACACCATCAGGCTTCCAAGCAGCTCTCAAGGAAACTCAGTTTTCACACTCTATGCTTAGTGCCCTTTGAGTGCATTATCTAGGAATGAACGTGGTAGAGCATCCCACACAAACGAATGCTCCACATGCGGGTTTCACATGCCACCAACTCCACATTCACAGGCAACTTCAGCGCCACAGCCGTTTTCAGATAGCCCTCAATGCAAAGGCTCTAGACGCAAATATTGGTGTGAGAGCTAATTCAATCAAGGAAACACTGCATGTTGGTGAAGGGCATATTGAAGAAGGATCAGCCGAGTGGTTCTTGTGGGAGAACAACTCCATTTGGCTCACTAACTTCACACACCATCAGGCTTCCAAGCAGCTCTCAAGGAAACTCAGTTTTCACACTCTATGCTTAGTGCCCTTTGAGTGCCTTATCTAGGAATGAACCTGGTAGAGCATCCCACACAAACGAATGCTCCACATGCGGGTTTCACATGCCACCAACTCCACATTCACAGGCAACTTCAGCGCCACAGCCGTTTTCAGATAGCCCTCAATGCAAAGGCTCTAGACACAAATATTGGTGTGAGAGCTAATTCAATCAAGGAAACACTGCATGTTGGTGAAGGGCATATTGAAGAAGGATCAGCCGAGTGGTTCTTGTGGGAGAACAACTCCATTTGGCTCACTAACTTCACACACCATCAGGCTTCCAAGCAGCTCTCAAGGAAACTCAGTTTTCACACTCTATGCTTAGTGCCCTTTGAGTGCCTAGGACTGAAATGAAGCTTGGTGAGCATCCCACACAAACGAATGCTCCACATGCGGGTTTCACATGCCACCAACTCCACATTCACAGGCAAATTCAGCACCACAGCCGTTTTCAGATAGCCCTCAATGCAAAGGCTCTAGATACAAATATTGGTGTGAGAGCTAATTCAATCAAGGAAACACTGCATATTGGTGAAGGGCATATTGAAGAAGGATCAGCCGAGTGGTTCTTGTGGGAGAACAACTCCATTTGGCTCACTAACTTCACACACCATCAGGCTTCCAAGCAGCTCTCAAGGATACTCAGTTTTGACACTCTATGCTTAGTGCCCTTTGAGTGCCTAGGACTGAAATGAAGCTTGGTCATAATCCCACACAAACGAATGCTCCACATGCGGGTTTCACATGCCACCAACTCCACATTCACAGGCAACTTCAGTGCCACAGCCGTTTTCAGATAGCCCTCAATGCAAAGGCTCTAGACGCAAATATTGGTGTGAGAGCTAATTCAATCAAGGAAACAGTGCATGTTGGTGAAGGGCATATTGAAGAAGGATCAGCCGAGTGGTTCTTGTGGGAGAACAACTCCATTTGGCTCACTAACTTCACACACCATCAGGCTTCCAAGCAGCTCTCAAGGAAACTCAGTTTTCACACTCTATGCTTAGTGCCCTTTGAGTGCATTATCTAGGAATGAATCTGGTAGAGCATCCCACACAAACGAATGCTCCACATGCGGGTTTCACATGCCACCAACTCCACATTCACAGGCAACTTCAGCGCCACAGCCGTTTTCAGATAGCCCTCAATGCAAAGGCTCTAGACGCAAACATTGGTGTGAGAGCTAATTCAATCAAGGAAACACTGCATGTTGGTGAAGGGCATATTGAAGAAGGATCAGCCGAGGGGTTCTTGTGGGAGAACAACTCCATTTGGCTCACTAACTTCACACACCATCAGGCTTCCAAGCAGCTCTCAAGGAAACTCAGTTTTCACACTCTATGCTTAGTGCCCTTTGAGTGCCTAGGACTGAAAGGAAGCTTGGTGAGCATCCCACACAAACGAATGCTCCACATGCGGGTTTCACATGCCACCAACTCCACATTCACAGGCAACTTCAGCGCCACAGCCGTTTTCAGATAGCCCTCAATGCAAAGGCTCGAGACGCAAATATTGGTGTGAGAGCTAATTCAATCAAGGAAACACTGCATGTTGGTGAAGGGCATATTGAAGAAGGATCAGCCGAGTGGTTCTTGTGGGAGAACAACTCCATTTGGCTCACTAACTTCACACACCATCAGGCTTCCAAGCAGCTCTCAAGGAAACTCAGATTTCACACTCTATGCTTAGTGCCCTTTGAGTGCCTAGGACTGAAATGAAGCTTGGTCATAATCCCACACAAACGAATGCTCCACATGCGGGTTTCACATGCCACCAACTCCACATTCACAGGCAACTTCAGCGCCACAGCCGTTTTCAGATAGCCCTCAATGCAAAGGCTCTACACACAAATATTGGTGTGAGAGCTAATTCAATCAAGGAAACACTGCATGTTGGTGAAGGGCATATTGAAGAAGGATCAGCCGAGTGGTTCTTGTGGGAGAACAACTCCATTTGGCTCACTAACTTCACACACCATCAGGCTTCCAAGCAGCTCTCAAGGAAACTCAGTTTTCACACTCTATGCTTAGTGCCCTTTGAGTGCATTATCTAGGAATGAACCTGGTAGAGCATCCCACACAAACGAATGCTCCACATGCGGGTTTCACATGCTACCAACTCCACATTCACAGGCAACTTCAGCGCCACAGCCGTTTTCAGATAGCCCTCAATGCAAAGGCTCGAGACTCAAATATTGGTGTGAGAGCTAATTCAATCAAGGAAACACTGCATGTTGGTGAAGGGCATATTGAAGAAGGATCAGCCGAGTGGTTCTTGTGAGAGAACAACTCCATTTGGCTCACTAACTTCACACACCATCAGGCTTCCAAGCAGCTCTCAAGGAAACTCAGTTTTCACACTCTATGCTTAGTGCCCTTTGAGTGCATTATCTAGGAATGAATCTGGTAGAGCATCCCACACAAACGAATGCTCCACATGCGGGTTTCACATGCCACCAACTCCACATTCACAGGCAACTTCAGCGCCACAGCCGTTTTCAGATAGCCCTCAATGCAAAGGCTCTAGACGCAAATATTGGTGTGAGAGCTAATTCAATCAAGGAAACACTGCATGTTGGTGAAGGGCATATTGAAGAAGGATCAGCCGAGTGGTTCTTGTGGGAGAACAACTCCATTTGGCTCACTAACTTCACACACCATCAGGCTTCCAAGCAGCTCTCAAGGAAACTCAGTTTTCACACTCTATGCTTAGTGCCCTTTGAGTGCCTAGGACTGAAATGAAGCTTGGTGAGCATCCCACACAAACGAATGCTCCACATGCGGGTTTCACATGCCACCAACTCCACATTCACAGGCAACTTCAGCACCACAGCCGTTTTCAGATAGCCCTCAATGCAAAGGCTCTAGACACAAATATTGGTGTGAGAGCTAATTCAATCAAGGAAACACTGCATGTTGGTGAAGGGCATATTGAAGAAAGATCAGCCGAGTGGTTCTTGTGGGAGAACAACTCCATTTGGCTCACTAACTTCACACACCATCAGGCTTCCAAGCAGCTCTCAAGGAAACTCAGTTTTCACACTCTATGCTTAGTGCCCTTTGAGTGCCTAGGACTGAAATGAAGCTTGGTCATAATCCCACACAAACGAATGCTCCACATGCGGGTTTCACATGCCACCAACTCAACATTCACAGGCAACTTCAGCGCCACAGCCGTTTTCAGATAGCCCTCAATGCGAAGGCTCTAGACGCAAATATTGGTGTGAGAGCTAATTCAATCAAGGAAACACTGCATGTTGGTGAAGGGCATATTGAAGAAGGATCAGCCGAGTGGTTCTTGTGGGAGAACAACTCCATTTGGCTCACTAACTTCACACACCATCAGGCTTCCAAGCAGCTCTCAAGGAAACTCAGTTTTCACACTCTATACTTAGTGCCCTTTGAGTGCATTATCTAGGAATGAATCTGGTAGAGCATCCCACACAAACGAATGCTCCACATGCGGGTTTCACATGCCACCAACTCCACATTCACAGGCAACTTCAGCGCCACAGCCGTTTTCAGATAGCCCTCAATGCAAAGGCTCTAGACGCAAATATTGGTGTGAGAGCTAATTCAATCAAGGAAACACTGCATGTTGGTGAAGGGCATATTGAAGAAGGATCAGCCGAGGGGTTCTTGTGGGAGAACAACTCCATTTGGCTCACTAACTTCACACACCATCAGGCTTCCAAGCAGCTCTCAAGGAAACTCAGTTTTCACACTCTATGCTTAGTGCCCACTGAGTGCATTATCTAGGAATGAATCTGGTAGAGCATCCCACACAAACGAATGCTCCACATGCGGGTTTCACATGCCACCAACTCCACATTCACAGGCAACTTCAGTGCCACAGCCGTTTTCAGATAGCCCTCAATGCAAAGGCTCTAGACGGAAATATTGGTGTGAGAGCTAATTCAATCAAGGAAACACTGCATGTTGGTGAAGGGCATATTGAAGAAGGATCAGCCGAGTGGTTCTTGTGGGAGAACAACTCCATTTGGCTCACTAACTTCACACACCATCAGGCTTCCAAGCAGCTCTCAAGGAAACTCAGTTTTCACACTCTATGCTTAGTGCCCTTTGAGTGCCTAGGACTGAAATGAAGCTTGGTGAGCATCCCACACAAACGAATGCTCCACATGCGGGTTTCACATGCCACCAACTCCACATTCACAGGCAACTTCAGCACCACAGCCGTTTTCAGATAGCCCTCAATGCAAAGGCTCTAGACGCAAATATTGGTGTGAGAGCTAATTCAATCAAGGAAACACTGCATGTTGGTGAAGGGCATATTGAAGAAAGATCAGCCGAGTGGTTCTTGTGGGAGAACAACTCCATTTGGCTCACTAACTTCACACACCATCAGGCTTCCAAGCAGCTCTCAAGGAAACTCAGTTTTCACACTCTATGCTTAGTGCCCTTTGAGTGCCTAGGACTGAAATGAAGCTTGGTGAGCATCCCACACAAACGAATGCTCCACATGCGGGTTTCACATGCCACCAACTCAACATTCACAGGCAACTTCAGCGCCACAGCCGTTTTCAGATAGCCCTCAATGCAAAGGCTCTAGACGCAAATATTGGTGTGAGAGCTAATTCAATCAAGGAAACACTGCATGTTGGTGAAGGGCATATTGAAGAAGGATCAGCCGAGTGGTTCTTGTGGGAGAACAACTCCATTTGGCTCACAAACTTCACACACCATCAGGCTTCCAAGCAGCTCTCAAGGAAACTCAGTTTTCACACTCTATGCTTAGTGCCCTTTGAGTGCATTATCTAGGAATGAATCTGGTAGAGCATCCCACACAAACGAATGCTCCACATGCGGGTTTCACATGCCACCAACTCCACATTCACAGGCAACTTCAGCGCCACAGCCGTTTTCAGATAGCCCTCAATGCAAAGGCTCTAGACGCAAACATTGGTGTGAGAGCTAATTCAATCAAGGAAACACTGCATGTTGGTGAAGGGCATATTGAAGAAGGATCAGCCGAGTGGTTCTTGTGGGAGAACAACTCCATTTGCTTCACTAACTTCACACACCATCGGGCTTCCAAGCAGCTCTCAAGGAAACTCAGTTTTCACACTCTATGCTTAGTGCCCTTTGAGTGCATTATCTAGGAATGAACCTGGTAGAGCATCCTACACAAACGAATGCTCCACATGCGGGTTTCACATGCCACCAACTCCACATTCACAGGCAACTTCAGCGCCACAGCCGTTTTCAGATAGCCCTCAATGCAAAGGCTCTAGACGCAAATATTGGTGTGAGAGCTTATTCAATCAAGGAAACACTGCATGTTGGTGAAGGGCATATTGAAGAAGGATCAGCCGAGTGGTTCTTGTGGGAGAACAACTCCATTTGGCTCACTAACTTCACACACCATCAGGCTTCCAAGCAGCTCTCAAGGAAACTCAGATTTCACACTCTATGCTTAGTGCCCTTTGAGTGCCTAGGACTGAAATGAAGCTTGGTGAGCATCCCACACAAACGAATGCTCCACATGCGGGTTTCACATGCCACCAACTCCACATTCACAGGCAACTTCAGCGCCACAGCCGTTTTCAGATAGCCCTCAATGCAAAGGCTCTAGACGCAAATATTGGTGTGAGAGCTAATTCAATCAAGGAAACACTGCATGTTGGTGAAGGGCATATTGAAGAAGGATCAGCCGAGTGGTTCTTGTGGGAGAACAACTCCATTTGGCTCACTAACTTCACACACCATCAGGCTTCCAAGCAGCTCTCAAGGAAACTCAGTTTTCACACTCTATGCTTAGTGCCCTTTGAGTGCCTAGGACTGAAATGAAGCTTGGTGAGCATCCCACACAAACGAATGCTCCACATGTGGGTTTCACATGCCACCAACTGCACATTCACAGGCAACTTCAGCGCCACAGCCGTTTTCAGATAGCCCTCAATGCAAAGGCTCTAGACACAAATATTGGTGTGAGAGCTAATTCAATCAAGGAAACACTGCATATTGGTGAAGGGCATATTGAAGAAGGATCAGCCGAGTGGTTCTTGTGGGAGAACAACTCCATTTGGCTCACTAACTTCACACACCATCAGGCTTCCAAGCAGCTCTCAAGGAAACTCAGTTTTCACACTCTATGCTTAGTGCCCTTTGAGTGCCTAGGACTGAAATGAAGCTTGGTGAGCATCCCACACAAACGAATGCTCCACATGCGGGTTTCACATGCCACCAACTCCACATTCACAGGCAACTTCAGCGCCACAGCCATTTTCAGATAGCCCTCAATGCAAAGGCTCTAGACGCAAACATTGGTGTGAGAGCTAATTCAATCAAGGAAACACTGCATGTTGGTGAAGGGCATATTGAAGAAGGATCAGCCGAGTGGTTCTTGTGGGAGAACAACTCCATTTGGCTCACTAACTTCACACACCATCAGGCTTCCAAGCAGCTCTCAAGGAAACTCAGTTTTCACACTCTATGCTTAGTGCCCTTTGAGTGCCTAGGACTGAAATGAAGCTTGGTGAGCATCCCACACAAACGAATGCTCCACATGCGGGTTTCACATGCCACCAACTCCACATTCACAGGCAACTTCAGCGCCACAGCCGTTTTCAGATAGCCCTCAATGCAAAGGCTCTAGACGCAAACATTGGTGTGAGAGCTAATTCAATCAAGGAAACACTGCATGTTGGTGAAGGGCATATTGAAGAAGGATCAGCCGAGGGGTTCTTGTGGGAGAACAACTCCATTTGGCTCACTAACTTCACACACCATCAGGCTTCCAAGCAGCTCTCAAGGAAACTCAGTTTTCACACTCTATGCTTAGTGCCCTTTGAGTGCCTAGGACTGAAAGGAAGCTTGGTGAGCATCCCACACAAACGAATGCTCCACATGCGGGTTTCACATGCCACCAACTCCACATTCACAGGCAACTTCAGCGCCACAGCCGTTTTCAGATAGCCCTCAATGCAAAGGCTCGAGACGCAAATATTGGTGTGAGAGCTAATTCAATCAAGGAAACACTGCATGTTGGTGAAGGGCATATTGAAGAAGGATCAGCCGAGTGGTTCTTGTGGGAGAACAACTCCATTTGGCTCACTAACTTCACACACCATCAGGCTTCCAAGCAGCTCTCAAGGAAACTCAGATTTCACACTCTATGCTTAGTGCCCTTTGAGTGCCTAGGACTGAAATGAAGCGTGGTGAGCATCCCACACAAACGAATGCTCCACATGCGGGTTTCACATGCCACCAACTCCACATTCACAGGCAACTTCAGCGCCACAGCCGTTTTCAGATAGCCCTCAATGCAAAGGCTCTACACACAAATATTGGTGTGAGAGCTAATTCAATCAAGGAAACACTGCATGTTGGTGAAGGGCATATTGAAGAAGGATCAGCCGAGTGGTTCTTGTGGGAGAACAACTCCATTTGGCTCACTAACTTCACACACCATCAGGCTTCCAAGCAGCTCTCAAGGAAACTCAGTTTTCACACTCTATGCTTAGTGCCCTTTGAGTGCCTAGGACTGAAATGAAGCTTGGTGAGCATCCCACACAAACGAATGCTCCACATGCGGGTTTCACATGCCACCAACTCCACATTCACAGGCAACTTCAGCGCCACAGCCGTTTTCAGATAGCCCTCAATGCAAAGGCTCTAGACGCAAATATTGGTGTGAGAGCTAATTCAATCAAGGAAACACTGCATGTTGGTGAAGGGCATATTGAAGAATAATCGGCAGAGTGGTTCTTTTAAGAGAACAACTCCATTTGGCTCACTAACTTCACACACGATCAGGCTTCCAAGCAGCTCTCAAGGAAACTCAGTTTTCACACTCTATGCTTAGTGCCCTTTGAGTGCATTATCTAGGAATGAACCTGGTAGAGCATCCCACACAAACGAGTGCTCCACATGCGGGTTTCACATGCCACCAACTCCACATTCACAGGCAACTTCAGCGCCACAGCCGTTTTCAGATAGCCCTCAATGCAAAGGCTCTAGACGCAAATATTGGTGTGAGAGCTAATTCAATCAAGGAAACACTGCATGTTGGTGAAGGGCATATTGAAGAAGGATCAGCCGAGTGGTTCTTGTGGGAGAACAACTCCATTTGGCTCACTAACTTCACACACCATCAGGCTTCCAAGCAGCTCTCAAGGAAACTCAGTTTTCACACTCTATGCTTAGTGCCCTTTGAGTGCCTAGGACTGAAATGAAGCTTGGTGAGCATCCCACACAAACGAATGCTCCACATGCGGGTTTCACATGCCACCAACTCCACATTCACAGGCAACTTCAGCGCCACAGCCGTTTTCAGATAGCCCTCAATGCAAAGGCTCTAGACACAAGTATTGGTGTGAGAGCTAATTCAATCAAGGAAACACTGCATGTTGATGAAGGGCATATTGAAGAAGGATCAGCCGAGGGGTTCTTGTGGGAGAACAACTCCATTTGGCTCACTAACTTCACACACCATCAGGCTTCCAAGCAGCTCTCAAGGAAACTCAGTTTTCACACTCTATGCTTAGTGCCCTTTGAGTGCATTATCTAGGAATGAACCTAGTAGAGCATCCCACACAAACGAATGCTCCACATGCGGGTTTCACATGCCACCAACTCCACATTCACAGGCAACTTCAGCGCCACAGCCGTTTTCAGATAGCCCTCAATGCAAAGGCTCTAGACGCAAATATTGGTGTGAGAGCTAATTCAATCAAGGAAACACTGCATGTTGGTGAAGGGCATATTGAAGAATAATCGGCAGAGTGGTTCTTTTAAGAGAACAACTCCATTTGGCTCACTAACTTCACACACGATCAGGCTTCCAAGCAGCTATCAAGGAAACTCAGTTTTCACACTCTATGCTTAGTGCCCTTTGAGTGCATTATCTAGGAAAGAACCTAGTAGAGCATCCCACACAAACGAATGCTCCACATGCGGGTTTCACATGCCACCAACTCCACATTCACAGGCAACTTCAGCGCCACAGCCGTTTTCAGATAGCCCTCAATGCAAAGGCTCGAGACGCAAATATTGGTGTGAGAGCTAATTCAATCAAGGAAACACTGCATGTTGGTGAAGGGCATATTGAAGAAGGATCAGCCGAGGGGTTCTTGTGGGAGAACAACTCCATTTGGCTCACTAACTTCACACACCATCAGGCTTCCAAGCAGCTCTCAAGGAAACTCAGTTTTCACACTCTATGCTTAGTGCCCTTTGAGTGCATTATCTAGGAATGAACCTAGTAGAGCATCCCACACAAACGAATGCTCCACATGCGGGTTTCACATGCCACCAACTCCACATTCACAGGCAACTTCAGCGCCACAGCCGTTTTCAGATAGCCCTCAATGCAAAGGCTCTAGACGCAAATATTGGTGTGAGAGCTAATTCAATCAAGGAAACACTGCATGTTGGTGAAGGGCATATTGAAGAAGGATCAGCCGAGGGGTTCTTGTGGCAGAACAACTCCATTTGGCTCACTAACTTCACACACCATCAGGCTTCCAAGCAGCTCTCAAGGAAACTCAGTTTTCACACTCTATGCTTAGTGCCCTTTGAGTACCTAGGACTGAAATGAAGCTTGGTGAGCATCCCACACAAACGAATGCTCCACATGCGGGTTTCACATGCCACCAACTCCACATTCACAGGCAACTTCAGCGCCACAGCCGTTTTCAGATAGCCCTCAATGCAAAGGCTCGAGACGCAAATATTGGTGTGAGAGCTAATTCAATCAAGGAAACACTGCATGTTGGTGAAGGGCATATTGAAGAATAATCGGCAGAGTGGTTCTTTTAAGAGAACAACTCCATTTAGCTCACTAACTTCACACACGATCAGGCTTCCAAGCAGCTCTCAAGGAAACTCAGTTTTCACACTCTATGCTTAGTGCCCTTTGAGTGCATTATCTAGGAATGAACCTGGTAGAGCATCCCACACAAACGAATGCTCCACATGCGGGTTTCACATGCCACCAACTCCACATTCACAGGCAACTTCAGCGCCACAGCCGTTTTCAGATAGCCCTCAATGCAAAGGCTCTAGACGCAAATATTGGTGTGAGAGCTAATTCAATCAAGGAAACACTGCATGTTGGTGAAGGGCATATTGAAGAAGGATCAGCCGAGTGGTTCTTGTGGGAGAACAACTCCATTTGGCTCACTAACTTCACACACCATCAGGCTTCCAAGCAGCTCTCAAGGAAACTCAGTTTTCACACTCTATGCTTAGTGCCCTTTGAGTGCCTAGGACTGAAATGAAGCTTGGTGAGCATCCCACACAAACGAATGCTCCACATGCGGGTTTCACATGCCACCAACTCCACATTCACAGGCAACTTCAGCGCCACAGCCGTTTTCAGATAGCCCTCAATGCAAAGGCTCTAGACACAAGTATTGGTGTGAGAGCTAATTCAATCAAGGAAACACTGCATGTTGATGAAGGGCATATTGAAGAAGGATCAGCCGAGGGGTTCTTGTGGGAGAACAACTCCATTTGGCTCACTAACTTCACACACCATCAGGCTTCCAAGCAGCTCTCAAGGAAACTCAGTTTTCACACTCTATGCTTAGTGCCCTTTGAGTGCCTAGGACTGAAATGAAGCTTGGTGAGCATCCCACACAAACGAATGCTCCACATGCGGTTTTCACATGCCACCAACTCCACATTCACAGGCAACTTCAGCGCCACAGCCGTTTTCAGATAGCCCTCAATGCAAAGGCTCTAGACGCAAATATTGGTGTGAGAACTAATTCAATCAAGGAAACACTGCATGTTGGTGAAGGGCATATTGAAGAAGGATCAGCCGAGTGGTTCTTGTGGGAGAACAACTCCATTTGGCTCACTAACTTCACACACCATCAGGCTTCCAAGCAACTCTCAAGGAAACTCAGTTTTCACACTCTATGCTTAGTGCCCTTTGAGTGTCTAGGACTGAAATGAAGCTTGGTGAGCATCCCACACAAACGAATGCTCCACATGCGGGTTTCACATGCCACCAACTCCACATTCACAGGCAACTTCAGCGCCACAGCCGTTTTCATATAGCCCTCAATGCAAAGGCTCTAGACGCAAATATTGGTGTGAGAGCTAATTCAATCAAGGAAACACTGCATGTTGGTGGAGGGCATATTGAAGAACGATCAGCCGAGTGGTTCTTGTGGGAGAACAACTCCATTTGGCTCACTAACTTCACACACGATCAGGCTTCCAAGCAGCTCTCAAGGAAACTCAGTTTTCACACTCTATGCTTAGTGCCCTTTGAGTGCATTATCTAGGAATGAAGCTGGTAGAGCATCCCACACAAACGAATGCTCCACATGCGGGTTTCACATGCCACCAACTCCACATTCACAGGCAACTTCAGAGCCACAGCCATTTTCAGATAGCCCTCAATGCAAAGGTTCTAGACGCAAATATTGGTGTGAGAGCTAATTCAATCAAGGAAACACTGCATGTTGATGAAGGGCATATTGAAGAAGGATCAGCCGAGTGGTTCTTGTGGGAGAACAACTCCATTTGGCTCATTAACTTCACACACCATCAGGCTTCCAAGCAGCTCTCAAGGAAACTCAGTTTTCACACGCTATTCTTAGTGCCTTTGACTGCCTAGTACTGAAAGGAAGCTTGGTGAGCATCCCACACAAACGAATGCTCCACATGCGGGTTTCACATGCCACCAACTCCACATTCACAGGCAACTTCAGCGCCACAGCCGTTTTCAGATAGCCCTCAATGCAAAGGCTCTAGACGCAAATATTGGTGTGAGAGCTAATTCAATCAAGGAAACACTGCATGTTGGTGAAGGGCATATTGAAGAAGGATCAGCCGAGTGGTTCTTGTGAGAGAACAACTCCATTTGGCTCACTAACTTCACACACCATCAGGCTTCCAAGCAGCTCTAAAGGAAACTCAGTTTTCACACTCTATGCTTAGTGCCCTTTGAGCGCATTATCTAGGAATGAATCTGGTAGAGCATCCCACACAAACGAATGCTCCACATGCGGGTTTCACATGCCACCAACTCCACATTCACAGGCAACTTCAGCGCCACAGCCGTTTTCAGATAGCCCTCAATGCAAAGGCTCTAGACACAAATATTGGTGTGAGAGCTAATTCAATCAAGGAAACACTGCATGTTGGTGAAGGGCATATTGAAGAAGGATCAGCCGAGGGGTTCTTGTGGGAGAACAACTCCATTTGGCTCACTAACTTCACACACCATCAGGCTTCCAAGCAGCTCTCAAGGAAACTCAGTTTTCACACTCTATGTTTAGTGCCCTTTGAGTGCATTATCTAGGAATGAACCTGGTAGAGCATCCCACACAAACGAATGCTCCACATGCGGGTTTCACATGCCACCAACTCCACATTCACAGGCAACTTCAGCGCCACAGCCGTTTTCAGATAGCCCTCAATGCAAAGGCTCTAGACGCAAATATTGGTGTGAGAGCTAATTCAATCAAGGAAACACTGCATGTTGGTCAAGGGCATATTGAAGAAGGATCAGCCGAGTGGTTCTTGTGGGAGAACAACTCCATTTGGCTCACTAACTTCACACACCATCAGGCTTCCAAGCAGCTCTCAAGGAAACTCAGTTTTCACACTCTATGCTTAGTGCCCTTTGAGTGCCTAGGACTGAAATGAAGCTTGGTGAGCATCCCACACAAACAAATGCTCCACATGCGGGTTTCACATGCCACCAACTCCACATTCACAGGCAACTTCAGCGCCACAGCCGTTTTCAGATAGCCCTCAATGCAAAGGCTCTAGACGCAAATATTGGTGTGAGAGCTAATTCAATCAAGGAAACACTGCATGTTGGTGAAGGGCATATTGAAGAAGGATCAGCCGAGTGGTTCTTGTGGGAGAACAACTCCATTTGGCTCACTAACTTCACACACCATCAGGCTTCCAAGCAGCTCTCAAGGAAACTCAGTTTTCACACTCTATGCTTAGTGCCCTTTGAGTGCCTAGGACTGAAATGAAGCTTGGTGAGCATCCCACACAAACGAATGCTCCACATGCGGGTTTCACATGCCACCAACTCCACATTCACAGGCAACTTTATCGGCACAGCCGTTTTCAGATAGCCCTCAATGCAAAGGCTCTAGACACAAATATTGGTGTGAGAGCTAATTCAATCAAGGAAACACTGCATGTTGGTGAAGGGCATATTGAAGAAGGATCAGCCGAGTGGTTCTTGTGGGAGAACAACTCCATTTGGCTCACTAACTTCACACACCATCAGGCTTCCAAGCAGCTCTCAAGGAAACTCAGATTTCACACTCTATGCTTAGTGCCCTTTGAGTGCATTATCTAGGAATGAACCTGGTAGAGCATCCCACACAAACGAATGCTCCACATACGGGTTTCACATGCCACCAACTCCACATTCACAGGCAACTTCAGCGCCACAGCCGTTTTCAGATAGCCCTCAATGCAAAGGCTCGAGACGCAAATATTGGTGTGAGAGCTAATTCAATCAAGGAAACACTGCATGTTGGTGAAGGGCATATTGAAGAAGGATCAACCGAGTGGTTCTTGTGGGAGAACAACTCCATTTGTCTCACTAACTTCACACACCATCAGGCTTCCAAGCAGCTCTCAAGGAAACTCAGATTTCACACTCTATGCTTAGTGCCCTTTGAGTGCATTGTCTAGGAATGAACCTGGTAGAGCATCCCACACAAACGAATGCTCCACATGCGGGTTTCACATGCCACCAACTCCACATTCACAGGCAACTTCAGCGCCACAGCCGTTTTCAGATAGCCCTCAATGCAAAGGCTCGAAACGCAAATATTGGTGTGAGAGCTAATTCAATCAATGAAACACTGCATGTTGGTGAAGGGCATATTGAAGAATAATCGGCCGAGTGGTTCTTTTAAGAGAACAACTCCATTTGGCTCACTAACTTCACACACCATCAGGCTTCCAAGCAGCTCTCAAGGAAACTCAGTTTTCACACTCTATGCTTAGTGCCCTTTGAGTGCCTAGGACTGAAATGAAGCTTGGTGAGCATCCCACACAAACGATGCTCCACATGCGGGTTTCACATGCCACCAACTCCACATTCACAGGCAACTTCAGCGCCACAGCCGTTTTCAGATAGCCCTCAATGCAAAGGCTCGAGACGCAAATATTGGTGTGAGAGCTAATTCAATCAAGGAAACACTGCATGTTGGTGAAGGGCATATTGAAGAAGGATCAGCCGAGTGGTTCTTGTGGGAGAACAACTCCACTTGGCTCATTAACTTCACACACCATCAGGCTTCCAAGCAGCTCTCAAGGAAACTCAGTTTTCACACTCTATGCTTAGTGCCCTTTGAGTGCCTAGGACTGAAATGAAGCTTGGTGAGCATCCCACACAAACGAATCCTCCACATGCGGGTTTCACATGCTACCAACTCCACATTCACAGGCAACTTCAGCGCCACAGCCGTTTTCAGATAGCCCTCAATGCAAAGGCTCGAGACTCAAATATTGGTGTGAGAGCTAATTCAATCAAGGAAACACTGCATGTTGGTGAAGGGCATATTGAAGAAGGATCAGCCGAGTGGTTCTTGTGGGAGAACAACTCCATTTGGCTCATTAACTTCACACACCATCAGGCTTCCAAGCAGCTCTCAAGGAAACTCAGTTTTCACACTCTATTCTTAGTGCCCTTTGACTGCCTAGTACTGAAAGTAAGCTTGGTGAGCATCCCACACAAACGAATGCTCCACATGCGGGCTTCACATGCCACCAACTCCACATTCACAGGCAACTTCAGCGCCACAGCCGTTTTCAGATAGCCCTCAATGCAAAGGCTCTAGACGCAAATATTGGTGTGAGAGCTAATTCAATCAAGGAAACACTGCATGTTGGTCAAGGGCATATTGAAGAAGGATCAGCCGAGTGGTTCTTGTGGGAGAACAACTCCATTTGGCTCACTAACTTCACACACCATCAGGCTTCCAAGCAGCTCTCAAGGAAACTCAGTTTTCACACTCTATGCTTAGTGCCCTTTGAGTGCATTATCTAGGAATGAATCTGGTAGAGCATCCCACACAAACGAATGCTCCACATGCGGGTTTCACATGCCACCAACTCCACATTCACAGGCAACTTCAGCGCCACAGCCGTTTTCAGAAAGCCCTCAATGCAAAGGCTCTAGACGCAAATATTGGTGTGAGAGCTAATTCAATCAAGGAAACACTGCATGTTGGTGAAGGGCATATTGAAGAAGGATCAGCCGAGTGGTTCTTGTGGGAGAACAACTCCATTTGGCTCACTAACTTCACACACCATCAGGCTTCCAAGCAGCTCTCAAGGAAACTCAGTTTTCACACTCTATGCTTAGTGCCCTTTGAGTGCCTAGGACTGAAATGAAGCTTGGTGAGCATCTCACACAAACGAATGCTCCACATGCGGGTTTCACATGCCACCAACTCCACATTCACAGGCAACTTCAGCACCACAGCCGTTTTCAGATAGCCCTCAATGCAAAGGCTCTAGACACAAATATTGGTGTGAGAGCTAATTCAATCAAGGAAACACTGCATGTTGGTGAAGGGCATATTGAAGAAGGATCAGCCAAGTGGTTCTTGTGAGAGAACAACTCCATTTGGCTCACTAACTTCACACACCATCAGGCTTCCAAGCAGCTCTCAAGGAAACTCAGATTTCACACTCTATGCTTAGTGCCCTTTGAGTGCATTGTCTAGGAATGAACCTGGTAGAGCATCCCACACAAACGAATGCTCCACATGCGGGTTTCACATGCCACCAACTCTACATTCACAGGCAACTTCAGCGCCACAGCCGTTTTCAGATAGCCCTCAATGCAAAGGCTCGAGACGCAAATATTGGTGTGAGAGCTAATTCAATCAAGGAAACACTGCATGTTGGTGAAGGGCATATTGAAGAAGGATCAGCCGAGTGGTTCTTGTGGGAGAACAACTCCATTTGGCTCACTAACTTCACACACCATCAGGCTTCCAAGCAGCTCTCAAGGAAACTCAGATTTCACACTCTATGCTTAGTGCCCTTTGAGTGCATTATCTAGGAATGAACCTGGTAGAGCATCCCACACAAACGAATGCTCCACATGCGGGTTTCACATGCCACCAACTCCACATTCACAGGCAACTTCAGCGCCACAGCCGTTTTCAGATAGCCCTCAATGCAAAGGCTCGAGACGCAAATATTGGTGTGAGAGCTAATTCAATCAAGGAAACACTGCATGTTGGTGAAGGGCATATTGAAGAAGGATCAGCCGAGTGGTTCTTGTGGGAGAACAACTCCATTTGGCTCACTAACTTCACACACCATCAGGCTTATAAGCAGCTCTCAAGGAAACTCAGTTTTCACACTCTATGCTTAGTGCCCTTTGAGTGCCTAGGACTGAAATGAAGCTTGGTGAGCATCCCACACAAACGAATGCTCCACATGCGGGTTTCACATGCCACCAACTCCACATTCACAGGCAACTTCAGCGCCACAGCCGTTTTCAGATAGCCCTCAATGCAAAGGCTCTAGACGCAAATATTGGTGTGAGAGCTAATTCAATCAAGGAAACACTGCATGTTGGTGAAGGGCATATTGAAGAAGGATCAGCCGAGTGGTTCTTGTGGGAGAACAACTCCATTTGGCTCACTAACTTCACACACCATCAGGCTTCCAAGCAGCTCTCAAGGAAACTCAGATTTCACACTCTATGCTTAGTGCCCTTTGAGTGCATTATTTAGGAATGAACCTGGTAGAGCATCCCACACAAACGAATGCTCCACATGCGGGTTTCACATGCCACCAACTCCACATTCACAGGCAACTTCAGCGCCACAGCCGTTTTCAGATAGCCCTCAATGCAAAGGCTATAGACGCAAATATTGGTGTGAGAGCTAATTCAATCAAGGAAACACTGCATGTTGGTGAAGGGCATATTGAAGAAGGATCAGCCGAGTGGTTCTTGTGGGAGAACAACTCCATTTGGCTCACTAACTTCACACACCATCAGGCTTCCAAGCAGCTCTCAAGGAAACTCAGTTTTCACACTCTATGCTTAGTGCCCTTTGAGTGCCTAGTACTGAAATGAAGCTTGGTGAGCATCCCACACAAACGAATGCTCCACATGCGGGTTTCACATGCCACCAACTCCACATTCACAGGCAACTTCAGCGCCACAGCCGTTTTCAGATAGCCCTCAATGCAAAGGCTCTAGACACAAATATTGGTGTGAGAGCTAATTCAATCAAGGAAACACTGCATGTTGGTGAAGGGCATATTGAAGAAGGATCAGCCGAGTGGTTCTTGTGGGAGAACAACTCCATTTGGCTCACTAACTTCACACACCATCAGGCTTCCAAGCAGCTCTCAAGGAAACTCAGATTTCACACTCTATGCTTAGTGCCCTTTGAGTGCATTATCTAGGAATGAACCTGGTAGAGCATCCCACACAAACGAATGCTCCACATGCGGGTTTCACATGCCACCAACTCCACATTCACAGGCAACTTCAGCGCCACAGCCGTTTTCAGATAGCCCTCAATGCAAAGGCTCGAGACGCAAATATTGGTGTGAGAGCTAATTCAATCAAGGAAACACTGCATGTTGGTGAAGGGCATATTGAAGAAGGATCAGCCGAGTGGTTCTTGTGGGAGAACAACTCCATTTGGCTCACTAACTTCACACACCATCAGGCTTATAAGCAGCTCTCAAGGAAATTCAGTTTTCGCACTCTATGCTTAGTGCCCTTTGAGTGCATTATCTAGGAATGAATCTGGTAGAGCATCCCACACAAACGAATGCTCCACATGCGGGTTTCACATGCCACCAACTCCACATTCACAGGCAACTTCAGCGCCACAGCCGTTTTCAGATAGCCCTCAATGCAAAGGCTCTAGACGCAAATATTGGTGTGAGAGCTAATTCAATCAAGGAAACACTGCATGTTGGTGAAGGGCATATTGAAGAAGGATTGGCCGAGTGGTTCTTGTAAGAGAACAACTCCATTTGGCTCACTAACTTCACACACCATCAGGCTTCCAAGCAGCTCTCAAGGAAACTCAGTTTTCACACTCTATGCTTAGTGCCCTTTGAGTGCCTAGGACTGGAATGATGATTGGTGAGCATCCCACACAAACGATGCTCCACATGCGGGTTTCACATGCCACCAACTCCACATTCACAGGCAACTTCAGCGCCACAGCCGTTTTCAGATAGCCCTCAATGCAAAGGCTCTAGACGCAAATATTGGTGTGAGAGCTAATTTAATCAAGGAAACACTGCATGTTGGTGAAGGGCATATTGAAGAAGGATCAGCCGAGTGGTTCTTGTGGGAGAACAACTCCATTTGGCTCACTAACTTCACACACCATCAGGCTTCCAAGCAGCTCTCAAGGAAACTCAGTTTTCACACTCTATGCTTAGTGCCCTTTGAGTGCCTAGGACTGAAATGAAGCTTGGTGAGCATCCCACACAAACGAATGCTCCACATGCGGGTTTCACATGCTACCAACCCCACATTCACAGGCAACTTCAGCGCCACAGCCATTTTCAGATAGCCCTCAATGCAAAGGCTCTAGACGCAAATATTGGTGTGAGAGCTAATTCAATCAAGGAAACACTGCATGTTGGTGAAGGGCATATTGAAGAAGGATTAGCCGAGTGGTTCTTGTGGGAGAACAACTCCATTTGGCTCACTAACTTCACACACCATCAGGCTTCCAAGCAGCTCTCAAGGAAACTCAGTTTTCACACTCTATGCTTAGTGCCATTTGAGTGCCTAGGACTGAAATGAAGCTTGGTGAGCATCCCACACAAACAAATGCTCATCATGCGGGAGTCACATGCCACCAAACCCACATTCACAGGCAACTTCAGCGCCACAGCCGTTTTCAGATAGCCCTCAATGCAAAGGCTCGAGACGCAAATATTGGTGTGAGAGCTAATTCAATCAAGGAAACACTGCATGTTGGTGAAGGGCATATTGAAGAAGGATTAGCCGTGTGGTTCTTGTGGGAGAACAACTCCATTTGGCTCATTAACTTCACACACCATCAGGCTTCCAAGCAGCTCTCAAGGAAACTCAGTTTTCACACTCTATGCTTAGTGCCCTTTGACTGCCTAGTACTGAAAGGAAGCTTGGTGGGCATCCCACACAAATGAATGCTCCACATGCAGGTTTCACATGCCACCAACTCCACATTCACAGGCAACTTCAGCGCCACAGCCGTTTTCAGATAGCCCTCAATGCAAAGGCTCTAGACGCAAATATTGGTGTGAGAGCTAATTCAATCAAGGAAACACTGCATGTTGGTGAAGGGCATATTGAAGAAGGATCAGCCGAGTGGTTCTTGTGGGAGAACAACTCCATTTGGCTCACTAACTTCACACACCATCAGGCTTCCAAGCAGCTCTCAAGGAAACTCAGTTTTCACACTCTATGCTTAGTGCCCTTTGAGTGCCTAGGACTGAAATGAAGCTTGGTGAGCATCCCACACAAACGAATGCTCCACATGCGGGTTTCACATGCCACCAACTCCACATTCACAGGCAACTTCAGCGCCACAGCCGTTTTCAGATAGCCCTCAATGCAAAGGCTCTAGAAACAAATATTGGTGTGAGAGCTAATTCAATCAAGGAAACACTGCATGTTGGTCAAGGGCATATTGAAGAAGGATCAGCCGAGTGGTTCTTGTGGGAGAACAACTCCATTTGGCTCACTAACTTCACACACCATCAGGCTTCCAAGCAGCTCTCAAGGAAACTCAGATTTCACACTCTATGCTTAGTGCCCTTTGAGTGCATTGTCTAGGAATGAACCTGGTAGAGCATCCCACACAAACGAATCCTCCACATGCGGGTTTCACATGCCACCAACTCCACATTCACAGGCAACTTCAGCGCCACAGCCGTTTTCAGATAGCCCTCAATGCAAAGGCTCTAGACGCAAATATTGGTGTGAGAGCTAATTCAATCAAGGAAACACTGCATGTTGGTGAAGGGCATATTGAAGAAGGATCAGCCGAGTGGTTCTTGTGGGAGAACAACTCCATTTGGCTCACTAACTTCACACACCATCAGGCTTCCAAGCAGCTCTCAAGGAAACTCAGTTTTCACACTCTATGCTTAGTGCCCTTTGAGTGGCTAGGACTGAAATGAAGCTTGGTGAGCATCCCACACAAACGAATGCTCCACATGCGGGTTTCACATGCCACCAACTCCACATTCACAGGCAACTTCAGCGCCACAGCCGTTTTCAGATAGCCCTCAATGCAAAGGCTCTAGAAACAAATATTGGTGTGAGAGCTAATTCAATCAAGGAAACACTGCATGTTGGTGAAGGGCATATTGAAGAAGGATCAGCCGAGTGGTTCTTGTGGGAGAACAACTCCATTTGGCTCACTAACTTCACACACCATCAGGCTTCCAAGCAGCTCTCAAGGAAACTCAGATTTCACACTCTATGCTTAGTGCCCTTTGAGTGCATTGTCTAGGAATGAACCTGGTAGAGCATCCCACACAAACGAATCCTCCACATGCGGGTTTCACATGCCACCAACTCCACATTCACAGGCAACTTCAGCGCCACAGCCGTTTTCAGATAGCCCTCAATGCAAAGGCTCTAGACGCAAATATTGGTGTGAGAGCTAATTCAATCAAGGAAACACTGCATGTTGGTGAAGGGCATATTGAAGAAGGATTGGCCGAGTGGTTCTTGTAAGAGAACAACTCCATTTGGCTCACTAACTTCACACACCATCAGGCTTCCAAGCAGCTCTCAAGGAAACTCAGTTTTCACACTCTATGCTTAGTGCCCTTTGAGTGCCTAGGACTGGAATGATGATTGGTGAGCATCCCACACAAACGATGCTCCACATGTGGGTTTCACATGCTACCAACTCCACATTCACAGGCAACTTCAGCGCCACAGCCGTTTTCAGATAGCCCTCAATGCAAAGGCTATAGACGCAAATATTGGTGTGAGAGCTAATTTAATCAAGGAAACACTGCATGTTGGTGAAGGGCATATTGAAGAAGGATCAGCCGAGTGGTTCTTGTGGGAGAACAACTCCATTTGGCTCATTAACTTCACACACCATCAGGCTTCCAAGCAGCTCTCAAGGAAACTCAGTTTTCACACTCTATGCTTAGTGCCCTTTGAGTGCCTAGGACTGAAATGAAGCTTGGTGAGCATCCCACACAAACGAATGCTCCACATGCGGGTTTCACATGCTACCAACTCCACATTCACAGGCAACTTCAGCGCCACAGCCTTTTTCAGATAGCCCTCAATGCAAAGGCTCTAGACGCAAATATTGGTGTGAGAGCTAATTCAATCAAGGAAACACTGCATGTTGGTGAAGGGCATATTGAAGAAGGATTAGCCGAGTGGTTCTTGTGGGAGAACAACTCCATTTGGCTCACTAACTTCACACACCATCAGGCTTCCAAGCAGCTCTCAAGGAAACTCAGTTTTCACACTCTATGCTTAGTGCCATTTGAGTGCCTAGGACTGAAATGAAGCTTGGTGAGCATCCTACACAAACGAATGCTCCACATGCGGGAGTCACATGCCACCAACTCCACATTCACAGGCAACTTCAGCGCCGCAGCCGTTTTCAGATAGCCCTCAATGCAAAGGCTCGAGACGCAAATATTGGTGTGAGAGCTAATTCAATCAAGGAAACACTGCATGTTGGTGAAGGGCATATTGAAGAAGGATCAGCCGAGTGGTTCTTGTGAGAGAACAACTCCATTTGGCTCACTAACTTCACACACCATCAGGCTTCCAAGCAGCTCTCAAGGAAACTCAGATTTCACACTCTATGCTTAGTGTCCTTTGAGTGCATTGTCTAGGAATGAACCTGGTAGAGCATCCCACACAAACGAATGCTCCACATGCCGGTTTCACATGCCACCAACTCCACATTCACAGGCAACTTCAGCGCCACAGCCGTTTTCAGATAGCCCTAAATGCAAAGGCTCTAGACGCAAATATTGGTGTGAGAGCTAATTCAATCAAGGAAACACTGCATGTTGGTGAAGGGTATATGGAAGAAGGATCAGCCGAGTGGTTCTTGTGGGAGAACAACTCCATTTGGCTCACTAACTTCACACACCATCAGGCTTCCAAGCAGTTCTCAAGGAAACTCAGATTTCACACTCTGTGCTTAGTGCCCTTTGAGTGCATTGTCTAGGAATGAACCTGGTAGAGCATCCCACACAAACGAATGCTCCACATGCGGGTTTCACATGCCACCAACTCCACATTCACAGGCAACTTCAGCGCCACAGCCGTTTTCAGATAGCCCTCAATGCAAAGGCTCGAGACGCAAATATTGGTGTGAGAGCTAATTCAATCAAGGAAACACTGCATGTTGGTGAAGGGCATATTGAAGAAGGATCAGCCGAGTGGTTCTTGTGGGAGAACAACTCCATTTGGCTCACTAACTTCACACACCATCAGGCTTATAAGCAGCTCTCAAGGAAACTCAGTTTTCACACTCTATGCTTAGTGCCCTTTGAGTGCCTAGGACTGAAATGAAGCTTGGTGAGCATCCCACACAAACGAATGCTCCACATGCGGGTTTCACATGCCACCAACTCCACATTCACAGGCAACTTCAGCGCCACAGCCGTTTTCAGATAGCCCTCAATGCAAAGGCTCGAGACGCAAATATTGGTGTGAGAGCTAATTCAATCAAGGAAACACTGCATGTTGGTGAAGGGCATATTGAAGAAGGATCAGCCGAGTGGTTCTTGTGGGAGAACAACTCCATTTGGCTCACTAACTTCACACACCATCAGGCTTCCAAGCAGCTCTCAAGGAAACTCAGATTTCACACTCTATGCTTAGTGCCCTTTGAGTGCATTATTTAGGAATGAACGTGGTAGAGCATCCCACACAAACGAATGCTCCACATGCGGGTTTCACATGCCACCAACTCCACATTCACAGGCAACTTCAGCGCCACAGCCGTTTTCAGATAGCCCTCAATGCAAAGGCTATAGACGCAAATATTGGTGTGAGAGCTAATTCAATCAAGGAAACACTGCATGTTGGTGAAGGGCATATTGAAGAAGGATCAGCCGAGTGGTTCTTGTGGGAGAACAACTCCATTTGGCTCACTAACTTCACACACCATCAGGCTTCCAAGCAGCTCTCAAGGAAACTCAGTTTTCACACTCTATGCTTAGTGCCCTTTGAGTGCCTAGTACTGAAATGAAGCTTGGTGAGCATCCCACACAAACGAATGCTCCACATGCGGGTTTCACATGCCACCAACTCCACATTCACAGGCAACTTCAGCGCCACAGCCGTTTTCAGATAGCCCTCAATGCAAAGGCTCTAGACACAAATATTGGTGTGAGAGCTAATTCAATCAAGGAAACACTGCATGTTGGTGAAGGGCATATTGAAGAAGGATCAGCCGAGTGGTTCTTGTGGGAGAACAACTCCATTTGGCTCACTAACTTCACACACCATCAGGCTTCCAAGCAGCTCTCAAGGAAACTCAGATTTCACACTCTATGCTTAGTGCCCTTTGAGTGCATTATCTAGGAATGAACCTGGTAGAGCATCCCACACAAACGAATGCTCCACATGCGGGTTTCACATGCCACCAACTCCACATTCACAGGCAACTTCAGCGCCACAGCCGTTTTCAGATAGCCCTCAATGCAAAGGCTCGAGACGCAAATATTGGTGTGAGAGCTAATTCAATCAAGGAAACACTGCATGTTGGTGAAGGGCATATTGAAGAAGGATCAGCCGAGTGGTTCTTGTGGGAGAACAACTCCATTTGGCTCACTAACTTCACACACCATCAGGCTTATAAGCAGCTCTCAAGGAAATTCAGTTTTCGCACTCTATGCTTAGTGCCCTTTGAGTGCATTATCTAGGAATGAATCTGGTAGAGCATCCCACACAAACGAATGCTCCACATGCGGGTTTCACATGCCACCAACTCCACATTCACAGGCAACTTCAGCGCCACAGCCGTTTTCAGATAGCCCTCAATGCAAAGGCTCTAGACGCAAATATTGGTGTGAGAGCTAATTCAATCAAGGAAACACTGCATGTTGGTGAAGGGCATATTGAAGAAGGATTGGCCGAGTGGTTCTTGTAAGAGAACAACTCCATTTGGCTCACTAACTTCACACACCATCAGGCTTCCAAGCAGCTCTCAAGGAAACTCAGTTTTCACACTCTATGCTTAGTGCCCTTTGAGTGCCTAGGACTGGAATGATGATTGGTGAGCATCCCACACAAACGATGCTCCACATGCGGGTTTCACATGCCACCAACTCCACATTCACAGGCAACTTCAGCGCCACAGCCGTTTTCAGATAGCCCTCAATGCAAAGGCTCTAGACGCAAATATTGGTGTGAGAGCTAATTTAATCAAGGAAACACTGCATGTTGGTGAAGGGCATATTGAAGAAGGATCAGCCGAGTGGTTCTTGTGGGAGAACAACTCCATTTGGCTCACTAACTTCACACACCATCAGGCTTCCAAGCAGCTCTCAAGGAAACTCAGTTTTCACACTCTATGCTTAGTGCCCTTTGAGTGCCTAGGACTGAAATGAAGCTTGGTGAGCATCCCACACAAACGAATGCTCCACATGCGGGTTTCACATGCTACCAACCCCACATTCACAGGCAACTTCAGCGCCACAGCCATTTTCAGATAGCCCTCAATGCAAAGGCTCTAGACGCAAATATTGGTGTGAGAGCTAATTCAATCAAGGAAACACTGCATGTTGGTGAAGGGCATATTGAAGAAGGATTAGCCGAGTGGTTCTTGTGGGAGAACAACTCCATTTGGCTCACTAACTTCACACACCATCAGGCTTCCAAGCAGCTCTCAAGGAAACTCAGTTTTCACACTCTATGCTTAGTGCCATTTGAGTGCCTAGGACTGAAATGAAGCTTGGTGAGCATCCCACACAAACAAATGCTCATCATGCGGGAGTCACATGCCACCAAACCCACATTCACAGGCAACTTCAGCGCCACAGCCGTTTTCAGATAGCCCTCAATGCAAAGGCCCGAGACGCAAATATTGGTGTGAGAGCTAATTCAATCAAGGAAACACTGCATGTTGGTGAAGGGCATATTGAAGAAGGATTAGCCGTGTGGTTCTTGTGGGAGAACAACTCCATTTGGCTCATTAACTTCACACACCATCAGGCTTCCAAGCAGCTCTCAAGGAAACTCAGTTTTCACACTCTATGCTTAGTGCCCTTTGACTGCCTAGTACTGAAAGGAAGCTTGGTGGGCATCCCACACAAATGAATGCTCCACATGCAGGTTTCACATGCCACCAACTCCACATTCACAGGCAACTTCAGCGCCACAGCCGTTTTCAGATAGCCCTCAATGCAAAGGCTCTAGACGCAAATATTGGTGTGAGAGCTAATTCAATCAAGGAAACACTGCATGTTGGTGAAGGGCATATTGAAGAAGGATCAGCCGAGTGGTTCTTGTGGGAGAACAACTCCATTTGGCTCACTAACTTCACACACCATCAGGCTTCCAAGCAGCTCTCAAGGAAACTCAGTTTTCACACTCTATGCTTAGTGCCCTTTGAGTGGCTAGGACTGAAATGAAGCTTGGTGAGCATCCCACACAAACGAATGCTCCACATGCGGGTTTCACATGCCACCAACTCCACATTCACAGGCAACTTCAGCGCCACAGCCGTTTTCAGATAGCCCTCAATGCAAAGGCTCTAGAAACAAATATTGGTGTGAGAGCTAATTCAATCAAGGAAACACTGCATGTTGGTCAAGGGCATATTGAAGAAGGATCAGCCGAGTGGTTCTTGTGGGAGAACAACTCCATTTGGCTCACTAACTTCACACACCATCAGGCTTCCAAGCAGCTCTCAAGGAAACTCAGATTTCACACTCTATGCTTAGTGCCCTTTGAGTGCATTGTCTAGGAATGAACCTGGTAGAGCATCCCACACAAACGAATCCTCCACATGCGGGTTTCACATGCCACCAACTCCACATTCACAGGCAACTTCAGCGCCACAGCCGTTTTCAGATAGCCCTCAATGCAAAGGCTCTAGACGCAAATATTGGTGTGAGAGCTAATTCAATCAAGGAAACAGTGCATGTTGGTGAAGGGCATATTGAAGAAGGATTGGCCGAGTGGTTCTTGTAAGAGAACAACTCCATTTGGCTCACTAACTTCACACACCATCAGGCTTCCAAGCAGCTCTCAAGGAAACTCAGTTTTCACACTCTATGCTTAGTGCCCTTTGAGTGCCTAGGACTGGAATGATGATTGGTGAGCATCCCACACAAACGATGCTCCACATGCGGGTTTCACATGCTACCAACTCCACATTCACAGGCAACTTCAGCGCCACAGCCGTTTTCAGATAGCCCTCAATGCAAAGGCTCTAGACGCAAATATTGGTGTGAGAGCTAATTTAATCAAGGAAACACTGCATGTTGGTGAAGGGCATATTGAAGAAGGATCAGCCGAGTGGTTCTTGTGGGAGAACAACTCCATTTGGCTCATTAACTTCACACACCATCAGGCTTCCAAGCAGCTCTCAAGGAAACTCAGTTTTCACACTCTATGCTTAGTGCCCTTTGAGTGCCTAGGACTGAAATGAAGCTTGGTGAGCATCCCACACAAACGAATGCTCCACATGCGGGTTTCACATGCTACCAACTCCACATTCACAGGCAACTTCAGCGCCACAGCCTTTTTCAGATAGCCCTCAATGCAAAGGCTCTAGACGCAAATATTGGTGTGAGAGCTAATTCAATCAAGGAAACACTGCATGTTGGTGAAGGGCATATTGAAGAAGGATTAGCCGAGTGGTTCTTGTGGGAGAACAACTCCATTTGGCTCACTAACTTCACACACCATCAGGCTTCCAAGCAGCTCTCAAGGAAACTCAGTTTTCACACTCTATGCTTAGTGCCATTTGAGTGCCTAGGACTGAAATGAAGCTTGGTGAGCATCCTACACAAACGAATGCTCCACATGCGGGAGTCACATGCCACCAACTCCACATTCACAGGCAACTTCAGCGCCGCAGCCGTTTTCAGATAGCCCTCAATGCAAAGGCTCGAGACGCAAATATTGGTGTGAGAGCTAATTCAATCAAGGAAACACTGCATGTTGGTGAAGGGCATATTGAAGAAGGATCAGCCGAGTGGTTCTTGTGAGAGAACAACTCCATTTGGCTCACTAACTTCACACACCATCAGGCTTCCAAGCAGCTCTCAAGGAAACTCAGATTTCACACTCTATGCTTAGTGTCCTTTGAGTGCATTGTCTAGGAATGAACCTGGTAGAGCATCCCACACAAACGAATGCTCCACATGCCGGTTTCACATGCCACCAACTCCACATTCACAGGCAACTTCAGCGCCACAGCCGTTTTCAGATAGCCCTCAATGCAAAGGCTCTAGACGCAAATATTGGTGTGAGAGCTAATTCAATCAAGGAAACACTGCATGTTGGTGAAGGGCATATTGAAGAAGGATCAGCCGAGTGGTTCTTGTGGGAGAACAACTCCATTTGGCTCACTAACTTCACACACCATCAGGCTTCCAAGCAGTTCTCAAGGAAACTCAGATTTCACACTCTGTGCTTAGTGCCCTTTGAGTGCATTGTCTAGGAATGAACCTGGTAGAGCATCCCACACAAACGAATGCTCCACATGCGGGTTTCACATGCCACCAACTCCACATTCACAGGCAACTTCAGCGCCACAGCCGTTTTCAGATAGCCCTCAATGCAAAGGCTCTAGACGCAAATATTGGTGTGAGAGCTAATTCAATCAAGGAAACACTGCATGGTGGTGAAGGGCATATTGAAGAAGGATCAGCCGAGTGGTTCTTGTGGGAGAACAACTCCATTTGGCTCACTAACTTCACACACCATCAGGCTTCCAAGCAGCTCTCAAGGAAACTCAGTTTTCACACTCTATGCTTAGTGCCCTTTGACTGCCTAGTACTGAAAGGAAGCTTGGTGGGCATCCCACACAAATGAATGCTCCACATGCAGGTTTCACATGCCACCAACTCCACATTCACAGGCAACTTCAGCGCCACAGCCGTTTTCAGATAGCCCTCAATGCAAAGGCTCTAGACGCAAATATTGGTGTGAGAGCTAATTCAATCAAGGAAACACTGCATGTTGGTGAAGGGCATATTGAAGAAGGATCAGCTGAGTGGTTCTTGTGGGAGAACAACTCCATTTGGCTCACTAACTTCACACACCATCAGGCTTCCAAGCAGCTCTCAAGGAAATTCAGTTTTCACACTCTATGCTTAGTGCCCTTTGAGTGCATTATCTAGGAATGAATCTGGTAGAGCATCCCACACAAATGAATGCTCCACATGCGGGTTTCACATGCCACCAACTCCACATTCACAGGCAACTTCAGCGCCACAGCCGTTTTCAGATAGCCCTCAATGCAAAGGCTCGAGACGCAAATATTGGTGTGAGAGCTAATTCAATCAAGGAAACACTGCATGTTGGTGAAGGGCATATTGAAGAAGGATCAGCCGAGTGGTTCTTGTGGGAGAACAACTCCATTTGGCTCACTAACTTCACACACCATCAGGCTTCCAAGCAGCTCTCAAGGAAACTCAGATTTCACACTCTATGCTTAGTGCCCTTTGAGTGCATTGTCTAAGAATGAACCTGGTAGAGCATCCCACACAAGCGAATGCTCCACATGCGGGTTTCACATGCCACCAACTCCACATTCACAGGCAACTTCAGCGCCACAGCCGTTTTCAGATAGCCCTCAATGCAAAGGCTCTAGACGCAAATATTGGTGTGAGAGCTAATTCAATCAAGGAAACACTGCATGTTGGTGAAGGGCATATTGAAGAAGGATCAGCCGAGTGGTTCTTGTGGGAGAACAACTCCATTTGGCTCACTAACTTCACACACCATCAGGCTTCCAAGCAGCTCTCAAGGAAACTCAGTTTTCACACTCTATGCTTAGTGCCCTTTGAGAGCCTAGGACTGAAATGAAGCTTGGTGAGCATCCTACACAAACGAATGCTCCACATGCGGGTTTCACATGCCACCAACTCCACATTCACAGGCAACTTCAGCGCCACAGCCGTTTTCAGATAGCCCTCAATGCAAAGGCTCTAGACGCAAATATTGGTGTGAGAGCTAATTCAATCAAGGAAACACTGCATGTTGGTGAAGGGCATATTGAAGAAGGATCAGCCGAGTGGTTCTTGTGGGAGAACAACTCCATTTGGCTCATTAACTTCACACACCATCAGGCTTCCAAGCAGCTCTCAAGGAAATTCAGTTTTCACACTCTATGCTTAGTGCCCTTTGAGTGCATTATCTAGGAATGAATCTGGTAGAGCATCCCACACAAACGAATGCTCCACATGCGGGTTTCACATGCCACCAACTCCACATTCACAGGCAACTTCAGCGCCACAGCCGTTTTCAGATAGCCCTCAATGCAAAGGCTCGAGACGCAAATATTGGTGTGAGAGCTAATTCAATCAAGGAAACACTGCATGTTGGTGAAGGGCATATTGAAGAAGGATCAGCCGAGTGGTTCTTGTGGGAGAACAACTCCATTTGGCTCACTAACTTCACACACCATCAGGCTTCCAAGCAGCTCTCAAGGAAACTCAGATTTCACACTCTATGCTTAGTGCCCTTTGAGTGCCTTATCTAGGAATGAACCTGGTAGAGCATCCCACACAAACGAATGCTCCACATGCGGGTTTCACATGCCACCAACTCCACATTCACAGGCAACTTCAGCGCCACAGCCGTTTTCAGATAGCCCTCAATGCAAAGGCTCTAGACGCAAATATTGGTGTGAGAGCTAATTCAATCAAGGAAACACTGCATGTTGGTGAAGGGCATATTGAAGAAGGATCAGCCGAGTGGTTCTTGTGGGAGAACAACTCCATTTGGCTCACTAACTTCACACACCATCAGGCTTCCAAGCAGCTCTCAAGGAAACTCAGTTTTCACACTCTATGCTTAGTGCCCTTTGAGTGGCTAGGACTGAAATGAAGCTTGGTGAGCATCCCACACAAACGAATGCTCCACATGCGGGTTTCACATGCCACCAACTCCACATTCACAGGCAACTTCAGCGCCACAGCCGTTTTCAGATAGCCCTCAATGCAAAGGCTCTAGAAACAAATATTGGTGTGAGAGCTAATTCAATCAAGGAAACACTGCATGTTGGTCAAGGGCATATTGAAGAAGGATCAGCCGAGTGGTTCTTGTGGGAGAACAACTCCATTTGGCTCACTAACTTCACACACCATCAGGCTTCCAAGCAGCTCTCAAGGAAACTCAGATTTCACACTCTATGCTTAGTGCCCTTTGAGTGCATTGTCTAGGAATGAACCTGGTAGAGCATCCCACACAAACGAATCCTCCACATGCGGGTTTCACATGCCACCAACTCCACATTCACAGGCAACTTCAGCGCCACAGCCGTTTTCAGATAGCCCTCAATGCAAAGGCTCTAGACGCAAATATTGGTGTGAGAGCTAATTCAATCAAGGAAACACTGCATGTTGGTGAAGGGCATATTGAAGAAGGATTGGCCGAGTGGTTCTTGTGGGAGAACAACTCCATTTGGCTCACTAACTTCACACACCATCAGGCTTCCAAGCAGCTCTCAAGGAAACTCAGTTTTCACACTCTATGCTTAGTGCCCTTTGAGTGCCTAGGACTGGAATGATGATTGGTGAGCATCCCACACAAACGATGCTCCACATGCGGGTTTCACATGCCACCAACTCCACATTCACAGGCAACTTCAGCGCCACAGCCGTTTTCAGATAGCCCTCAATGCAAAGGCTCTAGACGCAAATATTGGTGTGAGAGCTAATTTAATCAAGGAAACACTGCATGTTGGTGAAGGGCATATTGAAGAAGGATCAGCCGAGTGGTTCTTGTGGGAGAACAACTCCATTTGGCTCATTAACTTCACACACCATCAGGCTTCCAAGCAGCTCTCAAGGAAACTCAGTTTTCACACTCTATGCTTAGTGCCCTTTGAGTGCCTAGGACTGAAATGAAGCTTGGTGAGCATCCCACACAAACGAATGCTCCACATGCGGGTTTCACATGATACCAACTCCACATTCACAGGCAACTTCAGCGCCACAGCCTTTTTCAGATAGCCCTCAATGCAAAGGCTCTAGACGCAAATATTGGTGTGAGAGCTAATTCAATCAAGGAAACACTGCATGTTGGTGAAGGGCATATTGAAGAAGGATTAGCCGAGTGGTTCTTGTGGGAGAACAACTCCATTTGGCTCACTAACTTCACACACCATCAGGCTTCCAAGCAGCTCTCAAGGAAACTCAGTTTTCACACTCTATGCTTAGTGCCATTTGAGTGCCTAGGACTGAAATGAAGCTTGGTGAGCATCCTACACAAACGAATGCTCCACATGCGGGAGTCACATGCCACCAACTCCACATTCACAGGCAACTTCAGCGCCACAGCCGTTTTCAGATAGCCCTCAATGCAAAGGCTCGAGACGCAAATATTGGTGTGAGAGCTAATTCAATCAAGGAAACATTGCATGTTGGTCAAGGGCATATTGAAGAAGGATCAGCCGAGTGGTTCTTGTGAGAGAACAACTCCATTTGGCTCACTAACTTCACACACCATCAGGCTTCCAAGCAGCTCTCAAGGAAACTCAGATTTCACACTCTATGCTTAGTGTCCTTTGAGTGCATTGTCTAGGAATGAACCTGGTAGAGCATCCCACACAAACGAATGCTCCACATGCGGGTTTCACATGCCACCAACTCCACATTCACAGGCAACTTCAGCGCCACAGCCGTTTTCAGATAGCCCTCAATGCAAAGGCTCTAGACGCAAATATTGGTGTGAGAGCTAATTCAATCAAGGAAACACTGCATGTTGGTGAAGGGTATATGGAAGAAGGATCAGCCGAGTGGTTCTTGTGGGAGAACAACTCCATTTGGCTCACTAACTTCACACACCATCAGGCTTCCAAGCAGTTCTCAAGGAAACTCAGATTTCACACTCTATGCTTAGTGCCCTTTGAGTGCATTGTCTAGGAATGAACCTGGTAGAGCATCCCACACAAACGAATGCTCCACATGCGGGTTTCACATGCCACCAACTCCACATTCACAGGCAACTTCAGCGCCACAGCCGTTTTCAGATAGCCCTCAATGCAAAGGCTCTAGACGCAAATATTGGTGTGAGAGCTAATTCAATCAAGGAAACACTGCATGTTGGTGAAGGGCATATTGAAGAAGGATCAGCCGAGTGGTTCTTGTGGGAGAACAACTCCATTTGGCTCACTAACTTCACACACCATCAGGCTTCCAAGCAGCTCTCAAGGAAACTCAGTTTTCACACTCTATGCTTAGTGCCCTTTGACTGCCTAGTACTGAAAGGAAGCTTGGTGGGCATCCCACACAAATGAATGCTCCACATGCAGGTTTCACATGCCACCAACTCCACATTCACAGGCAACTTCAGCGCCACAGCCGTTTTCAGATAGCCCTCAATGCAAAGGCTCGAAACGCAAATATTGGTGTGAGAGCTAATTCAATCAAGGAAACACTGCATGTTGGTGAAGGGCATATTGAAGAAGGATCAGCTGAGTGGTTCTTGTGGGAGAACAACTCCATTTGGCTCACTAACTTCACACACCATCAGGCTTCCAAGCAGCTCTCAAGGAAATTCAGTTTTCACACTCTATGCTTAGTGCCCTTTGAGTGCATTATCTAGGAATGAATCTGGTAGAGCATCCCACACAAACGAATGCTCCACATGCGGGTTTCACATGCCACCAACTCCACATTCACAGGCAACTTCAGCGCCACAGCCGTTTTCAGATAGCCCTCAATGCAAAGGCTCGAGACGCAAATATTGGTGTGAGAGCTAATTCAATCAAGGAAACACTGCATGTTGGTGAAGGGCATATTGAAGAAGGATCAGCCGAGTGGTTCTTGTGGGAGAACAACTCCATTTGGCTCACTAACTTCACACACCATCAGGCTTCCAAGCAGCTCTCAAGGAAACTCAGATTTCACACTCTATGCTTAGTGCCCTTTGAGTGCATTGTCTAAGAATGAACCTGGTAGAGCATCCCACACAAACGAATGCTCCACATGCGGGTTTCACATGCCACCAACTCCACATTCACAGGCAACTTCAGCGCCACAGCCGTTTTCAGATAGCCCTCAATGCAAAGGCTCTAGACGCAAATATTGGTGTGAGAGCTAATTCAATCAAGGAAACACTGCATGTTGATGAAGGGCATATTGAAGAAGGATCAGCCGAGTGGTTCTTGTGGGAGAACAACTCCATTTGGCTCACTAACTTCACACACCATCAGGCTTCCAAGCAGCTCTCAAGGAAACTCAGTTTTCACACTCTATGCTTAGTGCCCTTTGAGAGCCTAGGACTGAAATGAAGCTTGGTGAGCATCCTACACAAACGAATGCTCCACATGCGGGTTTCACATGCCACCAACTCCACATTCACAGGCAACTTCAGCGCCACAGCCGTTTTCAGATGGCCCTCAATGCAAAGGCTCTAGACGCAAATATTGGTGTGAGAGCTAATTTAATCAAAGAAACACTGCATGTTGATGAAGGGCATATTGAAGAAGGATCAGCCGAGTGGTTCTTGTGGGAGAACAACTCCATTTGGCTCATTAACTTCACACACCATCAGGCTTCCAAGCAGCTCTCAAGGAAATTCAGTTTTCACACTCTATGCTTAGTGCCCTTTGAGTGCATTATCTAGGAATGAATCTGGTAGAGCATCCCACACAAACGAATGCTCCACATGCGGGTTTCACATGCCACCAACTCCACATTCACAGGCAACTTCAGCGCCACAGCCGTTTTCAGATAGCCCTCAATGCAAAGGCTCGAGACGCAAATATTGGTGTGAGAGCTAATTCAATCAAGGAAACACTGCATGTTGGTGAAGGGCATATTGAAGAAGGATCAGCCGAGTGGTTCTTGTAGGAGAACAACTCCATTTGGCTCACTAACTTCACACACCATCAGGCTTCCAAGCAGCTCTCAAGGAAACTCAGATTTCACACTCTATGCTTAGTGCCCTTTGAGTGCATTGTCTAAGAATGAACCTGGTAGAGCATCCCACACAAACGAATGCTCCACATGCGGGTTTCACATGCCACCAACTCCACATTCACAGGCAACTTCAGCGCCACAGCCGTTTTCAGATAGCCCTCAATGCAAAGGCTCTAGACGCAAATATTGGTGTGAGAGCTAATTCAATCAAGGAAACACTGCATGTTGGTGAAGGGCATATTGAAGAAGGATCAGCCGAGTGGTTCTTGTGGGAGAACAACTCCATTTGGCTCACTAACTTCACACACCATCAGGCTTCCAAGCAGCTCTCAAGGAAACTCAGTTTTCACACTCTATGCTTAGTGCCCTTTGAGTGCCTAGGACTGAAATGAAGCTTGGTGAGCATCCTACACAAACGAATGCTCCACATGCGGGTTTCACATGCCACCAACTCCACATTCACAGGCAACTTCAGCGCCACAGCCGTTTTCAGATGGCCCTCAATGCAAAGGCTCTAGACGCAAATATTGGTGTGAGAGCTAATTCAATCAAGGAAACACTGCATGTTGATGAAGGGCATATTGAAGAAGGATCAGCCGAGTGGTTCTTGTGGGAGAACAACTCCATTTGGCTCACTAACTTCACACACCATCAGGCTTCCAAGCAGCTCTCAAGGAAACTCAGTTTTCACACTCTATGCTTAGTGCCTTTGACTGCCTAGTACTGAAAGGAAGCTTGGTGAGCATCCCACACAAACGAATGCTCCACATGCGGGTTTCACATGCCACCAACTCCACATTCACAGGCAACTTCAGCGCCACAGCCGTTTTCAGATAGCCCTCAATGCAAAGGCTCGAGACGCAAATATTGGTGTGAGAGCTAATTCAATCAAGGAAACACTGCATGTTGGAGAAGGGCATATTGAAGAAGGATCAGCCGAGTTGTTCTTGTGGGAGAACAACTCCATTTGGCTCATTAACTTCACACACCATCAGGCTTATAAGCATCTCTCAAGGAAATTCAGTTTTCACACTCTATGCTTAGTGCCCTTTGAGTGCATTATCTAGGAATGAATCTGGTAGAGCATCCCACACAAACGAATGCTCCACATGCGGGTTTCACATGCTACCAACTCCACATTCACAGGCAACTTCAGCGCCACAGCCGTTTTCAGATAGCCCTCAATGCAAAGGCTCGAGACGCAAATATTGGTGTGAGAGCTAATTCAATCAAGGAAACACTGCATGTTGGTCAAGGGCATATTGAAGAAGGATCAGCCGAGTGGTTCTTGTGGGAGAACAACTCCATTTGGCTCACTAACTTCACACACCATCAGGCTTCCAAGCAGCTCTCAAGGAAACTCAGATTTCACACTCTATGCTTAGTGCCCTTTGAGTGCATTGTCTAAGAATGAACCTGGTAGAGCATCCCACACAAACGAATGCTCCACATGCGGGTTTCACATGCCACCAACTCCACATTCACAGGCAACTTCAGCGCCACAGCCGTTTTCAGATAGCCCTCAATGCAAAGGCTCTAGACGCAAATATTGGTGTGAGAGCTAATTCAATCAAGGAAACACTGCATGTTGGTGAAGGGCATATTGAAGAAGGATCAGCCGAGTGGTTCTTGTGGGAGAACAACTCCATTTGGCTCACTAACTTCGCACACCATCAGGCTTCCAAGCAGCTCTCAAGGAAACTCAGTTTTCACACTCTATGCTTAGTGCCCTTTGAGTGCCTAGGACTGAAATGAAGCTTGGTGAGCATCCTACACAAACGAATGCTCCACATGCGGGTTTCACATGCCACCAACTCCACATTCACAGGCAACTTCAGCGCCACAGCCGTTTTCAGATGGCCCTCAATGCAAAGGCTCTAGACGCAAATATTGGTGTGAGAGCTAATTCAATCAAGAAAACACTGCATGTTGATGAAGGGCATATTGAAGAAGGATCAGCCGAGTGGTTCTTGTGGGAGAACAACTCCATTTGGCTCATTAACTTCACACACCATCAGGCTTCCAAGCAGCTCTCAAGGAAACTCAGTTTTCACACTCTATGCTTAGTGCCTTTGACTGCCTAGTACTGAAAGGAAGCTTGGTGAGCATCCCACACAAACGAATGCTCCACATGCGGGTTTCACATGCCACCAACTCCACATTCACAGGCAACTTCAGCGCCACAGCCTTTTTCAGATAGCCCTCAATGCAAAGGCTCGAGACGCAAATATTGGTGTGAGAGCTAATTCAATCAAGGAAACACTACATGTTGGTGAAGGGCATATTGAAGAAGGATCAGCCGAGTGGTTCTTGTGGGAGAACAACTCCATTTGGCTCACTAACTTCACACACCATCAGGCTTCCAAGCAGCTCTCAAGGAAACTCAGTTTTCACACTCTATGCTTAGTGCCCTTTGAGTGCATTATCTAGGAATGAATCTGGTAGAGCATCCCACACAAACGAATGCTCCACATGCGGGTTTCACATGCCACCAACTCCACATTCACAGGCAACTTCAGCGCCACAGCCGTTTTCAGATAGCCCTCAATGCAAAGGCTCTAGACGCAAATATTGGTGTGAGAGCTAATTCAATCAAGGAAACACTGCATGTTGGTGAAGGGCATATTGAAGAAGGATCAGCCGAGTGGTTCTTGTAATAGAACAACTCCATTTGGCTCACTAACTTCACACACCATCAGGCTTCCAAGCAGCTCTCAAGGAAACTCAGTTTTCACACTCTATGCTTAGTGCCCTTTGAGCGCCTAGGACTGGAATGAAGCTTGGTGAGCATCCCACACAAACGAATGCTCCACATGCGGGTTTCACATGCCACCAACTCCACATTCACAGGCAACTTCAGTGCCACAGCCGTTTTCAGATAGCCCTCAATGCAAAGGCTCGAGACGCAAATATTGGTGTGAGAGCTAATTTAATCAAGGAAACACTGCATGTTGGTGAAGGGCATATTGAAGAAGGAGCAGCCGAGTTGTTCTTGTGGGAGAACAACTCCATTTGGCTCATTGACTTCACACACCATCAGGCTTATAAGCAGCTCTCAAGGAAATTCAGTTTTCACACTCTATGCTTAGTGCCCTTTGAGTGCATTATCTAGGAATGAATCTGGTAGAGCATCCCACACAAACGAATGCTCCACATGCGGGTTTCACATGCTACCAACTCCACATTCACAGGCAACTTCAGCGCCACAGCCGTTTTCAGATAGCCCTCAATGCAAAGGCTCTAGACGCAAATATTGGTGTGAGAGCTAATTCAATCAAGGAAACACTGCATGTTGGTGAAGGGCATATTGAAGAAGGATCAGCCGAGTGGTTCTTGTGGGAGAACAACTCCATTTGGCTCACTAACTTCACACACCATCAGGCTTCCAAGCAGCTCTCAAGGAAACTCAGTTTTCACACTCTATGCTTAGTGCCCTTTGAGTGCCTAGGACTGGAATGAAGCTTGGTGAGCATCCCACACAAACGAATGCTCCACATGCGGGTTTCACATGCCACCAACTCCACATTCACAGGCAACTTCAGTGCCACAGCCGTTTTCAGATAGCTCTCAATGCAAAGGCTCTAGACGCAAATATTGGTGTGAGAGCTAATTCAATCAAGGAAACACTGCATGTTGGTCAAGGGCATATTGAAGAAGGATCAGCCGAGTGGTTCTTGTGGGAGAACAACTCCATTTGGCTCATTATCTTCACACACCATCAGGCTTCTAAGCAGCTCTCAAGGAAACTCAGTTTTCACACTCTATGCTTAGTGCCCTTTGAGTGCCTAGGACTGGAATGAAGCTTGGTGAGCATCCCACACAAACGAATGCTCCACATGCGGGTTTCACATGCCACCAACTCCACATTCACAGGCAACTTCAGCGCCACAGCCGTTTTCAGATAGCCCTCAATGCAAAGGCTCGAGACGCAAATATTGGTGTGAGAGCTAATTCAATCAAGGAAACACTGCATGTTGGTGAAGGGCATATTGAAGAAGGATCAGCCGAGTGGTTCTTGTGGGAGAACAACTCCATTTGGCTCACTAACTTCACACACCATCAGGCTTCCAAGCAGCTCTCAAGGAAACTCAGTTTTCACACTCTATGCTTAGTGCCCTTTGAGTGCATTATCTAGGAATGAATCTGGTAGAGCATCCCACACAAACGAATGCTCCACATGCGGGTTTCACATGCCACCAACTCCACATTCACAGGCAAATTCAGCGCCACAGCTGTTTTCAGATAGCCCTCAATGCAAAGGCTCTAGACACAAATATTGGTGTGAGAGCTAATTCAATCAAGGAAACAGTGCATGTTGGTGAAGGGCTTATTGAAGAAGGATCAGCCGAGTGGTTCTTGTGGGAGAACAACTCCATTTGGCTCACTAACTTCACACACCATCAGGCTTCCAAGCAGCTCTCCAGGAAACTCAGATTTCACACTCTATGCTTAGTGCCCTCTGAGTGCATTATCTAGGAATGAACCTGGTAGAGCATCCCACACAAACGAATGCTCCACATGCGGGTTTCACATGCCACCAACTCCACATTCACAGGCAACTTCAGCGCCACAGCCGTTTTCAGATAGCCCTCAATGCAAAGGCTCTAGACGCAAATATTGGTGTGAGAGCTAATTCAATCAAGGAAACAGTGCATGTTGGTGAAGGGCATATTGAAGAAGGATCAGCCGAGTGGTTCTTGTGGGAGAACAACTCCATTTGGCTCACTAACTTCACACACCATCAGGCTTCCAAGCAGCTCTCAAGGAAACTCAGTTTTCACACTCTATGCTTAGTGCCCTTTGAGTGCCTAGGACTGAAATGAAGCTTGGTGAGCATCCAAAACAAACGAATGCTCCACATGCGGGTTTCACATGCCACCAACTCCACATTCACAGGCAACTTCAGCGCCACAGCCGTTTTCAGATAGCCCTCAATGCAAAGGCTCGAGACGCAAATATTGGTGTGAGAGCTAATTCAATCAAGGAAACACTGCATGTTGGTGAAGGGCATATTGAAGAAGGATCAGCCGAGTGGTTCTTGTAAGAGAACAACTCCATTTGGCTCACTAACTTCACACACCATCAGGCTTCCAAGCAGCTCTCAAGGAAACTCAGTTTTCACACTCTATGCTTAGTGCCCTTTGAGTGCCTAGGACTGGAATGAAGCTTGGTGAGCATCCCACACAAACGAATGCTCCACATGCGGGTTTCACATGCCACCAACTCCACATTCACAGGCAACTTCAGCGCCACAGCCGTTTTCAGATAGCCCTCAATGCAAAGGCTCTAGACGCAAATATTGGTGTGAGAGCTAATTCAATCAAGGAAACACTGCATGTTGGTGAAGGGCATATTGAAGAAGGATCAGCCGAGTGGTTCTTGTGGGAGAACAACTCCATTTGGCTCATTATCTTCACACACCATCAGGCTTCCAAGCAGCTCTCAAGGATACTCAGTTTTCACACTCTATGCTTAGTGCCCTTTGAGTGCCTAGGACTGAAATGAAGCTTGGTGAGCATCCCACACAAACGAATGCTCCACATGCGGGAGTCACATGCCACCAACTCCACATTCACAGGCAACTTCAGCGCCACAGCCGATTTCAGATAGCCCTCAATGCAAAGGCTCCAGACGCAAATATTGGTGTGAGAGCTAATTCAATCAAGGAAACACTGCATGTTGGTGAAGGGCATATTGAAGAAGGATCAGCCGAGTGGTTCTTGTGGGAGAACAACTCCATTTGGCTCACTAACTTCACACACCATCAGGCTTCCAAGCAGCTCTCAAGGAAACTCAGATTTCACACTCTATGCTTAGTGCCCTTTGAGTGCATTGGCTAGGAATGAACCTGGTAGAGCATCCCACACAAACGAATGCTCCACATGCGGGTTTCACATGCCACCAACTCCACATTCACAGGCAACTTCAGCGCCACAGCCGTTTTCAGATAGCCCTCAATGCAAAGGCTCTAGACGCAAATATTGGTGTGAGAGCTAATTCAATCAAGGAAACACTGCATGTTGGTGAAGGGCATATTGAAGAAGGATCAGCCGAGTGGTTCTTGTGGGAGAACAACTCATTTGGCTCACTAACTTCACACACCATCAGGCTTCAAGCAGCTCTCAAGGAAACTCAGTTTTCACACTCTATGCTTAGTGCCCTTTGAGTGCCTAGGACTGAATGAAGCTTGGTGAGCATCCCACACAAACGAAATGCTCCACATGCGGGTTTCACATGCCACCAACTCCACATTCACAGGCAACTTCAGCGCCACAGCCGTTTTCAGATAGCCCTCAATGCAAAGGCTCTAGACGCAAATATTGGTGTGAGAGCTAATTCAAATCAAGGAAAACACTGCATGTTGGTGAAGGGCATATTGAAGAAGGATCAGCCGAGTGGTTCTTGTGGGAGAACAACTCCATTTGGCTCACTAACTTCACACACCATCAGGCTTCAAGCAGCTCTCAAGGAAACTCAGTTTTCACACTCTATGCTTAGTGCCCTTTGAGTGCCTAGGACTGAAATGAAGCTTGGTGAGCATCCCACACAAACGAATGCTCCACATGCGGGAGTCACATGCCACCAACTCCACATTCACAGGCAACTTCAGCGCCCACAGCCGTTTTCAGATAGCCCTCAATGCAAAGGCTCTAGACGCAAATATTGGTGTGAGAGCTAATTCAATCAAGGAAACACTGCATGTTGATGAAGGGCATATTGAAGAAGGATCAGCGAGTGGTTCTTGTGGGAGAACAACTCCATTTGGCTCATTAACTTCACACACCATCAGGCTTCCAAGCAGCTCTCAAGGAAACTCAGTTTTCATACTCTATGCTTAGTGCCCTTTGACTGCCTAGTACTGAAAGGAGCTTGGTGAGCATCCCACACAAACGAATGCTCCACATGCGGGTTTCACATGCCACCAACTCCACATTCACAGGCAACTTCAGCGCCACAGCCGTTTTCAGATAGCCCTCAATGCAAAGGCTCTAGACGCAAAATATTGGTGTGAGAGCTAATTCAATCAAGGAAACACTGCATGTTGGTGAAGGGCATATTGAAGAAGGATCAGCCGAGTGGTTCTTGTGGGAGAACAACTCCATTTGGCTCACTAACTTCACACACCATCAGGCTTCCAAGCAGCTCTCAAGGAAACTCAGTTTTCACACTCTATGCTTAGTGCCCCTTTGAGTGCCTAGGACTGAAATGAAGCTGGGTGAGCATCCCACACAAACGAATGCTCCACATGCGGGTTTTCACATGCCACCAACTCCACATTCACAGGCAACTTCAGCACCACAGCCGTTTTCAGATAGCCCTCAATGCAAAGGCTCTAGACGCAAATATTGGTGTGAGAGCTAATTCAATCAAGGAAACACTGCATGTTGTGAAGGGCATATTGAAGAAGGATCAGCCGAGTGGTTCTTGTGGGAGAACAACTCCATTTGGCTCACTAACTTCACACACCATCAGGCCTTCCAAGCAGCTCTCAAGGAAACTCAGATTTCACACTCTATGCTTAGTGCCCTTTGAGTGCATTGGCTAGGAATGAACCTGGTAGAGCATCCCACACAAACGAATGCTCCACATGCGGGTTTCACATGCCACCAACTCCACATTCACAGGCAACTTCAGCGCCACAGCCGTTTTCAGATAGCCCTCAATGCAAAGGCTCTAGACGCAAATATTGGTGTGAGAGCTAATTCAATCAAGGAAACACTGCATGTTGGTGAAGGGCATATTGAAGAAGGATCAGCCGAGTGGTTCTTGTGGGAGAACAACTCCATTTGGCTCACTAACTTCACACAATATCAGGCTTCCAAGCAGCTCTCAAGGAAACTCAGTTTTCACACTCTATGCTTAGTGCCCTTTGAGTGCATTAACTAGGAATGAATCTGGTAGAGCATCCCACCCAAACGAATGCTTCTCATGGGGGTTTCACATGCCACCAACTCCACATTCACAGGCAACTTCAGCGCCACAGCCGTTTTCAGATAGCCCTCAATGCAAAGGCTCGAGACGCAAATATTGGTGTGAGAGCTAATTCAATCAAGGAAACACTGCATGTTGGTGAAGGGCATATTGAAGAAGGATCAGCCGAGTGGTTCTTGTGGGAGAACAACTCCATTTGGCTCACTAACTTCACACACCATCAGGCTTCCAAGCAGCTCTCAAGGAAACTCAGTTTTCACACTCTATGCTTAGTGCCCTTTGAGTGCATTAACTAAGAATGAATCTGGTAGAGCATCCCACACAAACGAATGCTTTACTTGCGGGTTTCACATGCCACCAACTCCACATTCACAGGCAACTTCAGCGCCA
>NW_026697162.1:40000-46448 GCF_030435755.1 Ochotona princeps | reverse complement strand
AATGCTTCGAATGTGTTGTAGTTGATGCTTTTACTGTTGTTTCTAAATCATTGGCCTGTGTAGTCCGTCACATTCTATTCGGGACCGCTGAGGCTCGCAGCCGCTGTCTGACGGGCAGCGAGATTTGGTGACATCGACATCTCGCCCCTGCAGTGACATCCCTTGCTCTGTATTACGCACACTGCATGATTGCACGACCGCTAGTTATAGTAGACACAGTAATAGCCTTGCCCAATATAAACTACTGGACTAAATACTCTGCTTCCATTGATATACAAAACATAATCCAGTGGGCACTGCATGCCTTCTGACTTCACAGGAGTAAATCTGCTCTTATAAATAGTTAGCACATAATCACGCTTTGTGTTGCACATCTAGGGAAGTCCTAGGCGTAAAACGTTTTCACCTGAGGTGTCTACGACTTGTTGTCAGATTATGCTGTATAGCCAGCATAAGAGCTCCTTCTACTTGATTAGGCCCTCAGATATGTGGACACCGCAGCCATGCGGCTCCCGGTGGCAAACTGACTATACCGTACCAATCTTGTGGAGCAGACAAGCACACTGAAGCTCTTCGTCCATCAATAGAAAATATTTGTATGCTACGTCCACGCGCAGAGGACTCATTGTTGCGTATCCATTGCAACCAACATAAGCATGGTCCGTATAGTGCGTCCATGCTTTTGCTTTGGAGGTTAGCAGAGCAGTAGCTGTTCACTGAGTGGAGTTGGAGTAGCACGCAATGCCAGTCTACTCACTGATGAACTAAAAGACTATGTACACTCGGAGGAAATCACAACCACTTGTTCATCAAAGAGAGACTTCTCATAATCATAGGCATCGTCATCACATTAACGGAAGGAGTTGGCGGCCCTTCTCATCTCTCGAGCACTATGGTGCATATAAGTTGCTACATAGGAGCCATGATCGGTCTAATTTGGCTAGTGAAGGAGCTCTAGAACTCACCTGAAGATTTCGTGTTCACTCAGAGAAATATAGGTTGTGTGTTTTTCGGTCACGGAGACACCGCTTGGAAAAGGGAAGCAGTATAGGCACATCCAGATAGATGAATAAGCGTCTGCAATGATACTAAGCTCACCGACAGTGAGGGGACCGCCTGCACTCTACAGGTGCGCGCGCAGAAACACTCACTGAGTGAGCGCAGCACGTCTATGTAAGAAGTGTGCGGCTCCTAGGAATTCCCCGCAACTTGAACGGACATATACTTTGAATGTGTGCGGAGTGCAACAGCTCCGAACAGCGAAAGACGACGAACACGGAATTGGACAGCGCGAACGAGAACACCCGCTACACGGAAGCCCTGACCGCACAAAAACTCATTTGCCTTCTAGCCAGCACAAGGGCTTTTAACAAAGCGAGCAGATCCCCACTGCCTCAGACTGAGAAAAACCCACGGCCAGAGTTAGGCAGTGTGCTGGTCATAACGAGACAAACACTCTGCGTTGAAAAGCCTTGTAGTACGGGAGATTGAAAGAGTGCGAGTGCCAAAGATGAGCACACACACAGAGATACAAAACACACAAGCAATGGCTCCAGAGTGCCTGGCACTCGAAGAGGCTCACGGATATGCAGCCGTATCGCAGCCGAGGCTTCTGCCTGCAGTGTACTAAGGGAAGAACAGCTTGTGCAACGCAGTCCCTCACGACAACAAAAGTAGCATCTTTTTGCAAGCGCATCTCAGTCATTATCAGGTGTGCATGTACATCAGGAGGTGACATATGAGTGCATATGTGGTCGTGTATCTTGTACGCGTGTTCGTGCATATGAGCTGCACGAATATTAGGATATCTGGAGTCAGGAAGCTACGCGTGTAGCTGTCGAGCTACTCGGTGTAACAGTGCGGCAGGTACCTTAAGAATCGACTCGGTACTGCACTTACTGTTGCCGTACACTGTTGCAATCCTTGCGGACAAGCTACGGGGCTCGTTGACATATGATACTGCTTACTTGCATGCTGTGTTGTTCTCTGAATGGTAAGAGTGGCTGATGCTAGCATACGACCAGTGCTGCCGCGTCACCCAGACTAGTACCACCTGCTGCCTTAGTGTGCTGGTACAGTGTGAAAAAAACATTCCACACATCTCCAGCATATCACATGCAGGCAGGGAGTTCCACTTGCCAGTCAGGGTCCTGCTGTCGTATTGTCTGCATTCGTTTCCTCCAGGCCTGGAATGGGAACAGCTCTATTTATTGTCACACATCCTATGGGGGCTGCTGGATATCTCTGCGCCGCGGGCTGCTAAGCCAGTGGCTCACACGCTTTTTGGGACAGTGTCCCTCTGTATCTTCGAGCTCACCAGTACACTAGTAATTTCTAGCGGTCAGGGTCTCCCGTGTTCTCTACGCATACTGAGTGTAAATTCCTTTATGTGACGTATAGTAGTCGCGACGCTGTCGGGCTTGGTCCCCGTTCGTTGCCCGCGCGCTGGTCTTCGCCTCTGGCGTACTGTGGCACAGGCACGCCTGGCCGCAGTGGCACTGACTACTACGACGCCCTCACTCAAAAAAAGGGAACGCACACTTGAAACAACTGGGCGAAGTGTTCCCACCTAATCACTCTGGGGTGCACCGGCGAGGTCATTTGTGTGCACTCTAGTAAGCTGCATTGTGGACACACGTAAAATCCAACCGTGTGTAGAGTGGACGGCATCATCGCGCTTCAGAAATGACGCTGTATCATACTGTAGTGCTGTTCGTAGCGCTTCCTCGTTATGGCTGCGTTGGTGTAACTGCGGACAGCTACACAAAGAGGCACACATGTCCACCAAACAAGACTTCCGCAAGCATATCCTGCACGTGTGCCTTCAGTGTTCATTTTCTGCAAGTTACGGCTGCCTTACAGAGGCACACCGAGGTCTAGACATCGTATGTCCCTCTCGTTTTCATTGAGGGCCACGTGAGGTACTGACACCGCGTTATATATAAATGAGCTCTCCAAACGTAGAGAAGCTTTCCCCGGTGACTCAGACACAGACTCCCACACAGCAGGCAGACGAATGCTCACTGCATGTATAGATGCAGTGCACTGCACTCATAAAAGTAGAAGCGGCACGCAAGGGCATACACATGTACCTTCGCACTCTTGCAGTTGTCTTACCTTGTGCCCTTGGCACTCATTCAAGTACGCTGGCGCTGTTCAGCTAAATAGGCGTACATTTGCCTGCTTTCTCACTTCGTCCGCTGTCTCCCAAACCGCGTGTGTGGACAATAAGCAGCGTAAAAAAAAAGAAATATCTCTTTATCGAACATGGCACCCCGCACCGCGCTCATCATGTGTCTCATTTCGGCAGTTCCTGAGCGTTTTCGCTGGGCTTTTAGTTCGGAGAAGTAGCGCATACGATCGCCGACCACAGACACAATCAGGTGGAAAAAGTCAAACCACGAGGAAACAACACTTTTTGCAATGCACGCGGCTGTACAAGACCAGAGTGTAACGGATGATCTGACCGTGTGAGGTGATCGACTGGCTGCCTCTTGGCAACGCAGTATGAGCGCACCGAGTTCTAGACCTCGCATGTTGCTCTCGTTTTCATCGAGGGCCACGAGTGGTACTGACAACGCTTCATATACGAATGAGCTCTCCATACGTAGAAAAGCTTTTCCGCGTGATTCATATAAAGACTACGACATAGCTGGCAGACAAATGCTCACTGCATGTATAGATGCAGTGCACTGCACCCATAAAAGTAGAAGCGGCAATCAACGGCATGTACCTTAACACACCAGAGTCTCAAATGCCTCCGCACTGCATCAAAATGACAGGCGGTGCCAATAACGTGTTCCCAGACACGGCCACATCAACAACAAAACGAGCCCCACCACCAGCAGCACCAGCACAGGGAAGGAGACGAAGTGATGGTTGATTGCACTTAGAGACGCAGGAACACCCGTTATACACAGATACTTGGTAAGCATAGTACAATAATGATACTCCTTTATCACTGCTTTTGGACGCGCGCACAGAGAGCAGCCGCCCCCTTATACTGTGCGCGCTAGACTGCTTCGTCGGCTTCTTCCGTGTCTGTAACGTTCAACAATACGATGAAACGCGTAAGGCGTTTGTCTACGAAGTCGTGAGATATAGCGTTCAGTACTTTAAGACCTTTGCAAGCACCGAGTTCTCCACCCGCTACCTCTGGATGCCGTAGGAGCAACCAGTAGGCTGGAGGCTGGCGGACACGCTGGGAGGTCGGCTGATGTTGTTTCTGTGTGTCGTGCGTAGGGGACGCGAGAGTGTTATCTGCCAGAGTTTCACGATTTGCTGCGTCAGTGGCGGCTGGACCGGCAGCAGTACCGAGAAATGACGCGGCATTCGATGCAACAGAAGAAGATCCGTTGTCCTCCGCAGCTGCCGAGGAAAGTTCACCAGGAAGGGCAGCAGAATTTGAAGTAGCAGCGGGTGCTTCCATTATTCCATTAGCAGCAACATGGAAACTATCGTGCATAGCGGCAGTAGACAGCCCAACAGACGAGAACGCATCTTCCTGTATACCAAGACAACCACTACTACTAGTAGTGGCCACAGCAACGGGCTCCGTATGCTCTTGTTCCGTAGTTGCTTTAGAGGGTAATGCAGCATGTTGTGAATTGACAGGAGCACTGCTAGCAGCCAAATCGTCTTGTAGCTTTTGTGTCTTCACTTTCTTCTGTCGTTTACATCTCTTTCCCCAGAGCATTCGCAAACACCGTTGTCTCGCCAGCAGTTGCTGCTGCACCAGAAACTGCAAAAGCAACTCATTTGTCTTCTTCGCTGCTCCACGGATACCATGTGGCATCCGCCGAAGCGCCGAACCCGCTTGACTGGTCCAGTACGTCACTACAGTCAATCCCAAATAATCAGGAGCGGTTACCTCCCCTGTGTCGCGCGCAAGCAAACATGTATCACCAGCGATGCACATACCTTGAGTATATACACGAGAAGTCGCTTTGTTTCGTCCTCATACCGTTTGCCCAAACGTACGTACACGCACGCACGCGCACGAGCGGCATGGAGTATGCGTCTGCCTTGTGTTCCAGTGTTCCGGTAGGAGCACATAATAACTTCAGGTACTTATTTCGTGAAAAGAATTGGTAGACACGCGCATACGCACCATACGTGAATTTGTAAAACAATGTGTTCGAGGTAGCTAAGGGGTTTTGCTGCAGGGGTAGACCCAAATAATATACTATATATATATTTTGATATGTATGTATATATATGTATAAGTATTATATTTTTCAGCACGTTCCACATATATATCGCCCTGAGTGGGCTCTACATGTATACGCCTGAGTGACGATGTAGATACATACGCACGGCGGGTCGAGGAACGAGTGTCGGAAGGTATCTACGTGTAACTGTGTGTGTGTGTATGCGCATGTGTGTTTGTGTGTTTATGTGTGTTTGTGTGAGAGAGAGAGTGATTCATTCTCTCTCCCTCTCTCTCTATGTATGTATATATAAACGAACATATGCACGTGTAAAAGGCAACGCTGGTAGTCCATGTACATGTTGGCAGAGAGGGTCCAGCGAAAATTTGGAGGCGTCAGAAGAAAGAAAATTTATTCGCCTATACTTATCCCACCGCACTACACAGCACGTGTTTGATATTCTCCTGTTTTCTTCCATTCATATACGAATACTCTTTATATACGGTACCCGACGAAATAAAGACCAACGCTCCCCACCCTTCAATATAGGCGATATATTTCTTCCCTTCCACATCTATATCTATAGATCTATTTATATAAAAATATATAAGTAGACATATACATACTATTTATATATATCTATACAGCTATACATATGTGTACATATATTGTGTACATATATATCTATAATAGCTATACGTGTATGTATATATTTGTATAATGTATGCTCTCTAGGCAATAAGCAGCAGATTGAGGACCCCCCTTGCGTTTTGCTTTTCAGTGGACGCTATGTGTTTCTGGCATCCCACGGATTTACTACCTGTTCTCTGTGCAGTGCTCAAGGAATTAAAAATTCCCCCTTTCCTCTGCTTTCAATAGAGGCTCTCCATATTTCTTCCCCTCCGTATATATATATGTACATATATATGTATATGCATATATACTGTACTATACGTGGGCGACTACAAATATAATGACGACTCCCCCCCCTTACGCTTCCACAAAACGGCTGTATCCTTCCATATACATGTATATATATGTATATATACATATATATATATATTATATATATATGCTGTATTCTCTCTAGGCGAGTACCACCATGATGAGTGCTCTTCCCCTTTACGCTTTCCATACCTCGAAGCAGTATATATCTCTACCCTGCCATATATATATATATCTCTGTTTATGGGTATGTGTACGTATATGAGCCCTTCTCTAGACGACAGAGCGCGTATATATATATATATATATGCTGTATACCCTCTAGGTGATACCCATATAATGAGTGCCCCCTC
>NW_026697162.1:0-35000 GCF_030435755.1 Ochotona princeps | reverse complement strand
ACAATAACCTCCTTTCATAGATGTTAATGTATGGCACCTTGTACATAAAAACACACCTGTACAAGGAGAAAAAGCTATACGTCACTCTCTCTCTGAAAATATACATGTGTGAATGGTGAACAGGCATGTACGTATGTACACACATGCATACATGTGAAGCACACGCACAAACGCAGGGAAGAGTCTTTCTCGTTCTATCTTTTCCTCCATATATATGAATATGCAGCCAAAGTACGTACGTGTAAAATCACACATACATTCACACATAGGCACAACTGAAGGAGAAGAAGGATAACTATTCCTCCCAAGCGAAGATATCCAAACCGCTGTACTTACACATACACGTCTGTATGCATACATATACATGTACATATACATGCATACATACATACACACAGATGCGTATAGAGAGGCATGTTAGTAACGTACTCACAAAATAAATGATAACCTTCAACGAACGTATACATACACGAAGTATATGCTCAAATACGTGCGCATATGTACGAACAACCAGGACTTGGTAGTTGTACATTGGCGTTTGTCTGCGTATGCGTACAGACTTGTGAGATCCACTTTCTCTGTGTGTGATTATGGCAGTAGATGAATTTCCCTCGACGCTGCGCATGTGCATCGAGAGGAGATTTACTTCGCCTATAGATATACATATATACACATGTGTGATACATATATGTATGTGTACATGCATCGGTAGATACAAACTAATTACATGCAGGCCTCCCCACTACGCTCGTGTATACGAAGTCTTCATGTAGTAGTCCAACTTTTGCTGACATACATACACGCATGTATATATGCCTGTACATATAGATACATATATGGGTATATATACATATATATATAACGAGATATATATATATATCTCTCTCTCTATATATGTATACATATATGTGAGTAGGGCAGATGTAGCTGCTGGCTGCTAAGTCTCTTTACGAAAACGCCTCTTGCCTCCATACCGCTAATGCATGCACCACATTTGTGTGTGTTGTGGCCCTCCCTCATCCAATGTCATTCGAATCATACATAATTCAGTGGCTACGTGCTAGTACTAATAGTAGTAGTAGTAGCACTACTACTACTACTATTAGTACAAGTATTACTACGAGTGTTATTATTACGAGTACTACGATTCCTGTTTTCACGAGGACTACGAGTACTACCACTACTACTAACACAAGTGGTCGTTGTAGTGCTGTTACTACTACTACTACTGCTACTACTACTACTACAAGAACCATGAGTACTATTACTACGACTACTAATACAACGAGTACTACTACTACTACTAGTAGTAGTAGTAGTACCACGAGTGCTACTGCCACTGGTACTACTACTACTACTATTTTTATTACCAATTCTGGTGATTGTAGTAGTGTGCTACTACTAGTACTACTACTACTATCACTACAGGCACTACGAGTACTACTACTACGAGTACTACTACTACTACGTGTACTACTACTACGAGTACTACTACTACTACGTGTACTACTACTACTACGTGTACTACTACTACTACGTGTACTACTACTACTACGTGTACTACTACTACTACTACGTGTACTACTACTACGAGTACTACTACTACTACGTGTACTACTACTACTACGTGTACTACTACTACGAGTACTACTACTACTACGTGTACTACTACTACTACGTGTACTACTACTACGTGTAGTACTACTACGAGTACTACTACTACGAGTACTACTTCTACGTGTACTACTACTACGAGTAATACTACGAGTGCTACTCCCACAACTACTACAAATACTTGTAGTAGTAGTAGTGGTGCTACTACTACTACTACTACAAGTACTACTACTGCTACAAGAAGTACTACTACGAATACTACGAGTGTTATTACTACAACAACTACTAATACTAGTAGTAGTAGTAGTAGTGCTACTACTACTACTACTACAGACAATACGAGTACTATTACTAGGAGTACTACTACTAGAATACTACGAGTATTATTACTATTACTATTATGCTAATACTACTACTACTACTATTACTACAGCTACTAGCACTACTACTACTACTACTACTACTACTAGTACTACTTGTAGCACTACTAATACTTCTTGTTCGAGTGCAACCACTTATCATTATTACTACGAGTACTACGACGAGAACCACTACTACAACTTCTAAGACTACTATTACTATTACTACAAAAACTCCTCTCACTAGTACTCCCCGTCTTGTTCTTCTTCGTGCTCTTCCTCGTTATTTTTTCCTTTTCCTTTTCTTCTTCTTCTTCTTGTTCTTCTGGTGCTTTTCTCTCTGAACACTCCTGTTGTTCTACCCCCCGTACGGGTGACCTACACCACCTCTCTCCTTCTGTCTTTGAACGTAATGTTCCAGTTAAAAGGAAAACGAAGATACACACACACGCGCACAGTGTCTCACTCTCTTTTACTGAAAAAGTGTTATATGTCGTGAGGGAGGACTCACGAAAATGGACGACAGGAACTACACGTCTGAAAGGGAGAAGAAACAACAAGACAAAAGAGCCAATCTCAATATACCACAGTAGACCATCTGCAAAAAAAAGTCACAGTCATATAAAAACACACGTCCGACCACTCCTGGATCCCTACTAGTAGTGCGGGGGTCTCCGTATTCTATTAGAGACACACAGAAGAACGTCTCTCTCCTACCGGGTGAACTTGTCGTAGCCACTTCTCCAACAGCTGCCGCTGATGACAGCAGCATGACACTGCTGCACTATCATTTTTCATGATAGTAGTAGTATTAGTAGTAGTAGGAGTAGTAGTAGTACCAGTATCAGTACTACTACTACTAGTCCTCCTCCTTCTAGTATCACTGGCATTAGTAGTAGGAGTAATACTGACACCACCTGGAGTAGTGCTAGCATTCGTTGCATGCTCCTTCCCCTTGTGATAGAGCGACTGTTGTTCTTCTGCATACTGCTTGCTGTCTTGGCGAATTCGCTGCGTCCCCCGGTCGCCCGCGAAGAAGGTGTCTGCCTTTGGGGGTAATATATTGTGGCTCTCGTCTAGACACACACAAGTACATTAAACGAAAACAATAATCCATTAACACGCACTCACTCATGTATATGTGTATACATATACGAGTGCACATATATATATATATATATATATATACATACATACAAATGAATGACTTGGTACAAACGCATGTAATTGCACAGATGCATAGGCACACAAAACGGCATGAATGAGACACTTGTATCAACACACACAAATGCATATATATATATACACGAGTATGCAGATATATAGCAGAGTTGCATATATACATATATACGTAGGTGTATACACACGCAAATGCACAGTCTACACACACAAATGCATATTCACACATACATACAAATGCGTACATATACACAACCACATACCCAAATGCCTGTGTTAACACACACATATGCATATACATATTTATATATATGTAAATGTCTGTGTCTCCCTCTCTACATGTATATATATATATATGTACAAACAAATATGCATATATACAACACAAACGCATATATACACACATACATAGGCATCTTCACACATATGTGTATATATATATATATATATGCACACATTTGTGCATATATACGACACAAATCCATATATATGAATATATACACACATAGGCATATGCACTCATAAGTGCATATTACGCACGCAAGTGCATAAACACACACACAAACCCAAATGTCTGTACACACGCATACACACACACACACACAAATGCCTTTACGTAGCCACGCACATGCACCTATATACACACAAGAGCATACATACACGCGAAGGGGCATATACACACACACACTCTCACACACATAACTCCAAGATTACACGCAAATGCATAAAGAGGCAACGCATAGTCATCACATAGTGCGGGTGAACACCTACACATGCCCGAAACATGTACAAATGCATGAAGACACGCAAACGCGCACACGTATGCATAAACGCATAGGTGTGTGAACCCACGCAAATGCAGAAACGCATACAAACTCATATATATATATATACACATGCATATGTACACATACACAGACACATATGCATGGACACATGAATGCATGGACCCATAAATGCATAAACACATAGAAATGCACATACACACACATATGCATAGATAAGAATACATGCGAGTATTTGCGCACACGTATGTATATATATATATATACACACACACACGCATATATACACACTCATATATGCATATATACACACTCTTATATGCATATATACACACACATGTGCATGCATGTAAATATACACACATATGCATGCATGTATATACACACACATATGCATGCTTGTATATAGACACACACATATGCATATATATATATATATATACACGCAGACATATGCATATGTACACACATGGATATATGTGTAAACACACACACGTAAGCCTGAAAGCAGAAACGCATGACAAACACACACAAACGCATAGTCATATGCAGACACACTTACACATTCACATTCAGACAGACAGACACGCACACACACAATAACATGAATACACACAAATGCGTGACTACACACAAATGCATGAACACGCAGGTATGAATAGACCCCTGTACAACCGCATGAGCTCACTGCACCAACGCATATGAAGACGAGTGCTAATTCTTGAGAAAGTAGATACCCCATCACCGTGATACACGCTGCTGTCCACACAAAATATACGTATGGGCATATACACACGTGTACACATACCGCTCTCCCCGTATACATACATATACATGTACATGTATGTATATAGACATATATATATCTATATATATATATATATATTAGACCATCTTATATATACAGATAGATACACGTATATGGATATACATATACGTACACATACCACGCTTGTATGTACACACATATACGTATATATATATATATACATATATGCAGATAATGGTATGTGCACATACATATACATACCACTCTCTTAGCATAGGTACGTTTACGTATATACATATACACATATATATGCATATATACATACGTATATATACATATGTGCATATATACAGATACCACTCTCCTAGCATGGAAACATATATCCACATATATATGTATATATACTTTTGTGCATATACGTGTATATATATGTATATATATACGTACAAATACCACTCTCCTAGCACGGAGACGTATACGTATATATACTTTTGTGCATATACATATTTGCACACATACTCCTCTTCTAGCATAGGTACATATACACGTATTGTATGTATGTACGGCTTTTCTAGTACATGCTACAGCACAACATTTATAAAGGCTACTGCTTGCGTCACAGATGTGCATGTCTGCGCATATATATGTATATATATATAAATATAATAAACATAAAATATATATAATTTATATATATTTATGTAAGTGATGTACCTGTATCTACACATACCACTCTCCTAGCTTATCTGTATGTATAGATATATATACACTCGACTTTCCTAGCGTGTGCTGCAGCACATCACCCATGAAATCTACGAGTTGTCATGTCACATGACATATATCATAGATATATATATTTTTATATATCTATATACATCTACGTATATATGTATGTATATACATATTATATATACATATATGTATATATATGTATATATACACAATCTATATTGTTGTCGCAGGGGGTGGGCCCAGGGACAGCTGAGGCACGATTTATGTCAGAACGATACATACATATATATCTATATATATATATTTCAACGTATATACACTTACATATATAAAGATGCATGTATTTATGTATATATGTATGCATATATTGTGTCCATATATTGTCGTAGCAGGGGATGGGCCCAGAGACACCTGAGACACGATGTATGTAAGACACGATACACACAGCTATATGCATATATAAATAACATATATGTATACACATATATATATATAGTATGTATATATATTTATATATGTATGCATATATTGCAGCTATATATTGTCGTAGCAGGGGATGGGCCCAGAGACAGCTGAGACACGGTGTACGTGAGACTTGTCATACACACGCACACACGTCTACATCTCCTCTGTGTGTGTGTGTGTTGCAACATGTTTATTTACCCTGCATGCGTTGACTCCCCAGCGGGCCGGGGTAGGCGTGTGGCTGCGGCTGCTGGCGTCTTCGGCAGGTGTCGCATGCAGGGGCATCCGGCAGACAGCGTTCGTGATGATTCCACAGATATATTACTCGTTGATTGCTGTCGGTGCACATACACACACACAGACAGACAGGCAGACACATATACACACATTTATGAATATATACATAGGAAGCAGAGAAGAAAAGAGAAGGGAAACGGACGAGAGAAAGCAAGGTGTGAAGCATTCACACACACACACGCATACACGCACTCGCACACACAAACGCACACAGACATGCACACACACACACGCACACGCACACAGAAGCAGGACAGAGGCACACACGCACACGCACAGGACCGTATACACGGACGCACACGTACACATGTACGTACAGAGAGAGAGAGAGAGACGAGAGGAAGTCAGCTCACACACACTAGAACACACATGCATACCTACGTATCTACATACACACCTAGTCATACATACACACACATATATACAGATATACATACATAGAGACATACATAGATACATAGACACGTATATACCTATATACATAGACACCCAGATACGTATATACGTACATACGTACTATATATATATATATATGCATACACATGTATACATACATAGGTACACATGCGTTGTACGTACATGCCTACGTACACAAATACACGAGAGATAGTGAGAGATGTACCGCAATGTATGGAGATAGAGAAAGACACACAGTGACAGAAAAAGAAAGAGAGGAAGAGAGAGCGAGAGAGGAAATGAAAGAGACAATACGAGAGAAAGGAAGCGAGAGAGATAGAGAAAAAGCTAGATAGAGAGAAAGCGGAGATAGAGAGAAAGCGAGATAGATAGAGAGAATGCGAGATAGATAGAGAGGAAAGCAAGATAGATAGAGAGAAAGCGAGATAGATAGAGAGAAAGCGAGATAGATAGAGAGAAAGCGAGACAGATAGAGAGAAAAAAGACAGCAGAGAAAGATGATCAGGCAACTCACCAACCCTAGTACTCGTACACAATACCAGCCCCATCACAGTAGACTGCTCATAAGAAGAAAAGCTTCATATTACCCAACAGAAAAAGAGCGAGAAATATAACGACAGCAACGCCATATATGTGACCTACCGCTAGAAAGAGGGATTGACGATAATAGCAAGCAGCATGTCACGTATCTAAACAAAGAGAGAGATGGTTAGGTAGATAGAGAGAGTGAGCGAAAGAGAGATACGAATCGAGATAAAGAGAGATAGAGAGAAGGAGAGGTATGAATAGAGATAAAGAGACATGGGGACTTAGAGAGAGATAGAGAGATAGAGAGAGATATAGAGAGAGATAAATAGAGAGAGAGACAGAGAGAGATACGACGAGATATAGTGTGATACGGAGAGAGAGGTATAGAGAGAGAGCGACCGTGAGAGATAGAGACAGCGAGAGCAACCGAGAGAGATAGAGAGATAGGGGTAGATAGACAATAAGGTCAAGGTACTAGAGCAGGTTACTACTAGGTTTCATGAGAGAGAGTAGTAGTAGAAGATCACCCACTAGTGGCATCATACTCAGCGTACCTCCCGTACGAGAGAGAAGCGTAGATAATATCAGTATACTCTACAAGGAAGACAGGCAAGCATAATTGTATAAATCTCCTAATTGTAGAGGCAAAGTGTTTGACTACCGTGAGAAAGAGGTATAGAGTGGTGGGGATTGCAGCAGTCCACTACGTGTTTTCTGTAAGGAAGAGGAGGACTACAATACTAGAGGCGGATACTATCACTTATCCTCCTCATGGTAAGAGAAGAGACAGGGGAAGAACAATGATGATTGTAGTAGTTATAGTCGTAGAAACAATAGCAGCAGCAGTAGATTACTTGTCGCTCTGACAGAGAGGTGTAGAGAAGGACACTAAGGCAAAGCATTACTCTTTTTTAAGAAGACAGCTCACGCAAATTACAAGTGACTGTACATAACGTCTTGTAAAAGACCCTCATGTGGATTACGTATGGTAATAGACTACTCTTGTGTAAAAGACTTACATGCATATTGCTCATAATAACAAATTACCTCTTGTTTGAGATGTGCATGCATATTACTTATACTAACAAATGAATTCTTGTTAGACATGTGCATGCAAATTACTTATGATGACATTTTACTTCTCGTTAGAGATGTGCATGCAAATTACTTATGATGACATTTACGTCTTGTTAGAGATGTGCATGCATATTACTTACAATAACTAATAACTTCCTGTAAGAGATGCTCATGTATATTACTTATAATAACAACTCACTTCGTCTTAGAGATACTCATGCGTACAACTTATGATAGCATATTACCTTACGGTGATAACAGAAGCTCACGCATCTTCCTTGTAATAATAATATTACTTCCAGTACTAAGAGACGCTTACGCATATTACCTACAACAGCATATTAATTACCGAAGTAACGAGAGCTCACGCATATAAAAACTTACTATGAAAGCATATGATTACCGAAGTAAGGAAAGCTCACGCATATAAAAACTTACTATGAAAAGCAGTATTAATTACTGAAATAAGGAAAGCTCACGCATATAGAAACTTACTATGAAAGCATACTAATTACCGAAGTAAGAAAAGCTCATGCATATATAAAACTTACTATGAAAGCATATTAATTACCGAATAAACTTACTATGAAAGCATATTAATTACCGAAGTAAATAAAAGCTCACGCATATAAAAACTTACTATGAAAGACCTATTATATTACTTAATGACAGCATACTACTTACCGTTATAAGCTCACGTACATTACTTACAATATCATATTACACTTACCGTAATGAGAGAGAAACTCTCGTATATTGCTTGAAATAATATATTACTTACCGTAAAAGAAGCTCTCGAACAGTTGTGTTGCTTTTCAGAGCAGGGCCGAGGAAATCTTCAAAACAGCTGCCACACAAAAATCTGCTTCGCTTGGTGTTAGAACGCGCGTATCGTGAAGAGCTCTTCGCACACGCCAGCGTCCCGAGGCGAAACTCAATACAACAACTTCTGTGGGGTGTCTGCAGAGAAAGAGACGCACTTCTTTTAATGCTGGGATCTGAAACAGAAAGAGCAAGCAGAGAAGCAGTACAAATTCAACAGACTTGCGGCAATACCTATACACATATATACCCCACCCATGTGTTTTTGGAGAGAGACTGAGGGAGGGAGAGAGAGAGAAACACACACACACCAACCACGCAGATGCACACACACACACACACAGAGACCCAGACACAACAACACAGAGGCACACACACATACACACATACACACATACACACATAGAGGCCCATTCATATAGACATCCACACATACACGTACACACCAACACAAATATAGGCACGTGCACACATACATACATCCACACACACACACATACATACATCCACACACACACACACACACACATACATATACAGAACGCAACGTATCTCCCAGAGGTACCTGTTACTGAAAAAGCGAATACTGACAGTACGGCTAGCAGCAACAGCACCAGTAGTTGTAGTAGTACGTACCACTACTAGTAGTGGTAGATGGAGTTGCATATCGTTGCTATTTACTAAGGAGGCGACCAGTACTATCAGCAATTACAACAGAACAGCAGCAGCAGCAGCAGCAACACGAGAACAACAACGGCAGCAGCAGCAGGTCGAGAGTAACCAGCAACGGCAGCAGCAGCAGCCGCGGTAGTAGTAGTAGTAGTATCATCGAGAAAAACATGAGCAACAGCAACAGCAGCAGGAGGAGAAGCAGCAGCAGGGAGCCAATCAGCAGCAGAAGCACCAGCAGCGGCACAAAGAGAAAGAGCAGATATTTTCTTAGTGTGAAAAAGTAAGTTATACATCGTAGTAATCATACTTCACAAACACACGTAAGCTGAAAATACCAAATTGTGAGTATTACTTACTTTCTCACCCACACTCATCGTATTATGCACCCGGGCTCTCCGCGAAGAAATCGAAGCTCTCCATGAAACACATGCATACACATATATATATATATGTATACACATGCATCGACATATAATACCTATATATATGTATATGTATATCTGTACATATATATTTATACATATATACACATATCTACATAGGTACTTATATGTCTACCTATGAATATATATGTAATCATTATATATATATATATATGTATAGTATAGGTGAATTGCTCAGCTTTTTACAACTTGATTACACTACGTATATCATGCAAATAAATGATAGTGATTGAGGATCGGGTCTCTCAACATAAATTATCCACAGCTGAAGTATTGTCCCGTTTGTATATACATACTACCTTACGTACTATCCGGACATACATATATATACATATACACTTTGAAGTATAATATATAAACTCAGACGTACTAATTTATATATATATACTCTATGTATATATATATATATATACATATACTCTGACGGACCTATACATATATAGGGACAATCTAACGTACTAGATGTATATATATATGTATTGAAGTACTCTATACAGATACATACGAACTATGACGAAGTGTACATATGTATACACGCTCCGGGGTATTTCATATACAATGTTCTCTGACGTCCTACATATTTATATAAATATACTATGAAGTACACGTGTATATATATGTATATACAAACTGTTTTAGTACTCTACGGCCTTCATAGATCACATATAATATGAATACCTATAACCATGAATATGAATGGGTCTCTACATCAAGATATTGCGAGCATAATCTACCGCTTGGACACACATAGATATATATATACACATTCTACCGCTTGTACACACACGTGTGTGCATGTATGTACATATACATATACATATATATATAATATATATATACATATACATTCTAGAGTATATAGACAAATACGTATATATATATATATATATGTACAGTCTATCGCTTATAGAAATACATTGTACCGCTTCTGTATATATTCTACCACTTAAACGTATATATATAATATATATATATGTGTATATATATTTTATGAAGATAGGCGCTAAGCCGAGGAGGGCTCTGTTGATATAAAGCATTCTACCGCTTATACATTTTTAGATGTATATGTTATGATGATATGTGAGGAGTGAAGAGCATTCGTCTGCGTACATATATCTACATCGACATATATGTGTATCTATACATACATCATAAATATATAAACGTACGCATATACATAAAAATACCTATGTTTTTGAGAGAATGTGTGTTAAGTGAAGGGAGTTTGCTACAGTAAGAATTCAAGCAAGACTTCGTTTTAGATTGTTCAACCGTACATATATATATGTTTGTATATACGTATGTACTGTGCAGATATATTCAATTAGTATTAGATGATCTACCTGTTATATATATGCTTATGGATACTTATTAAGAAAGCATGAATAATTCATTTTCAACGATCTACCGCTTACATAAACTTACGCATATAAATATATATACACATATTTATTATGAAGATATATTGGATTTGTTGTAGATAATCTACCCCTTATATATATGTATATATAAATACGAATATACGTATACACGTAGATATATATGTATATTTTGGTTTTACGGAGGTATGATTAGTTCGTCCAAGAGAATCTACCCCTTACATATCTGCATATATATATATATATATACATACGTGTTACGATGATATTTTTACCTCGTTTTACATTATCTGCCTCTTACATACATATATATATGCATATACATATATATATATATATACATATATAAATATATATATATACATATCTATATATATATGCAAGTATGTAAATGTGTAATGAAAAGACGCATTCAGTTCGTTCTAGAGAATCTACCGCTTACATATATATATATATATATATGTATATATATATATATATATGTGCTTATGTAGTGTGAGGGTACAGGATGAAGGGAGGGGTGTTCATCATACGATAATACCATACAAATTCGTTCTTTTCGACTGCTTAACTCGTTTTTATACATCTCCATAGTGAAAATATAAATAATCCACAAAGAGCTCTTCAGGTAATAATATCAGCAAATTTGTAATATACATATATGTAAGCATACATGTATATATATATATAAGCACATGTGTAAGTATATATATATATATATAGTTATATGTGTGAAGGATCACTCTGATTGTCACGTATAGTATAAACTATCTGACATCCGCTGACAGTATATGCGGGATTGTTACACAGTTGTTTACTGTAATGATGTATATACACACACATACATACATATATATATAAATATATATATATATATATATATGTACATACCAAGCTCTCTGAAGGTGAGAACGATACTAAGGAAGTGTAGGGGGGAGAAGAGAAAAACATTTTTAAGATTTTTCAGATTGAGACGAATTAAGGAAAATGAAATGAGCTCACCAGAGGAACTGTACATACGCCACCATGGGCGCAAGTACGGGACGATGTAGACACGAGAGTCTCTTGAAGGGCGTTGTATTTTCTGTTCGATGTTTGAGACGATATTTTTCACTTTTTCTTTTCGAGTTGTTCACTAATAGTGCAGGAGAATCTGCAGAAGCTTTTTTATTTGACAACTGCGTGATATTTTCTATCATGTTGCTGCTGCCTCTTCTCTTTTCAGCAGCAGCAGCAGTAGTCAACAACGACGACGAGGAGTTATAGTCCTCGTTCTTCTTCCCTCCCAGCGGCGAGTGAGAAGAAGAAGGAGCAGGAGAACCTCTCGCCGACTGCTCCACTGCTGCATGACTGGTGAAGAGAAGAAGTGATGGCTTTCTCTCCTTCTGCTATGTCTCTGTCATCTCTTTTGCTGTGTCTCGAAACTTTTATATGACGTCCCAAGAGTGACTTTGGCTGACTCCTGTCTCTCTTTCCTTTCTGTTGCTCCTCTTCTTCTTCTTGCTGTTGCTGCGTCTTCTGCTCTTCTTTCAGCGTAGCAGACGGTAAAGTACTACGACCAGCAGAAGAAGGAAAGGAAGCTGAAAAAGAAGAAGTGGAGGGATAGCCACGAACATCTCCACCGCCAGAAGGAGGAGTACCGTCTGTAGACGTCGCTGACTGCTCGACCGTGTGTTTCTCTCCTGCACTGGCGCTACTAACTGGCAGAAGACCTGCAGAATTACGCCTGTCTTCTGCGTTATTAGTATGTCAGTGAGAATGTGGTGCAGTCGCCCATCCATTCACATTGCACGAACACACATAACAGCAAGCAACACCAACAGCAGCAACACACACGTCAGAAGCACAGATGACGCAAAAACACCAGCATACTTCTTCTTCGCGCTCTTCTATACACACACAATCACACACAATCACACACAAACACACACACACACACACACACACACCTACACCTCTCTGGGAATCTATCCTATACAAACATACGCAAATATACATACATATATTCATATATGCGGATATATATATATATGTGAAGAATATGCTTAGTGGAGTTATTGTGGTGAGGGAGAGCACAATGGGGTGATGGCATAGATATTTGAAACGTATATGTCTCTCTTTTATTATTACTCTTGTAAGTGCGTAAGCGCATATATGCACAGACATAATGTGCAAACGGAGAAGCCTCCACACCCCTCCTCCCCCTAATCGTACTGGTGCTACGTACTGGTGTAAAGTAATTATGAGGAAGTGGTATCGCTCATCTTCTGTGTAAGTACTTGCCGCCAACACACCTGCTGCCCCAACCTCCTGTTGCTACTATCGCTGCTGCTGTTGCTGCTATTATCGCTGCTGCTGTTGCTGTTATCGCTGCTGCTGCTATTATCGCTGCTGCTGTTGTTGTTATCGCTTCTGCTGTTGCTGTTATCGCTGCTGCTGTTGCTGTTATCGCCGCTGTTTTACAGCCAGTATAGAGTATGTACATACTCGGTGTAGTTTTTTTTAATTTATACCGACTATGGACATACCCTACTGTGGCGCTGGAAAAGTATATGAATTGTGTTGCTCCGCATACTCGCTTTATTACGTATATATGTATTTCCTTGCATGATGCACACCTGCTGATACTACTACTATTGGTACTCTTGTGGTACTGCATGACTGCATGCGCATGCGCACGCTATAGCTGCTGCCTTCTCCTCAACCCCCCTCCCCTGTGTTGGCTCCATCAGCACATGCAGCAATCAAGTCGTCCTGTGTGAGTGAGGTCACTGTAGAACCCGACCAGCAACTACTAGCAGGAGTTGAAGCGTCGGTAGCAGCAGAAGCGCCAGCAGCAGTAGCAACAGAAGAAGCACGAGCAGCACTGACAGCAGCAGAAGCACCAGCCGCAGTAGCAACCGAAGACGCACGAGCTGCACTGACAGCAGCAGAAGCACCAGCAGCCGTAGTGGTAGTACACTAAGCATTAGCGTCAATAGCAGCAGCAGGAGCACGAGCGCAGCAGTAAAGGAAGGTGCACGAGCACCACCAGCAGCAGCAGTAGAAGTAGCAGCAATGGCAGCAACCCAGACGCGCCCGCAGCAGCAGCAGCAGCAAAAGAAGCGCCAACAGCAGTGGCAGGCGCAGCGGAAGCACCAGCAGCAGCAGAGACACCAGCAGAAATACCACCATCAGCACCACGAACAGTAGCAGCAGCAGAAGCATGAGGAGCAGCAGCACTAGAAACAGTTGGAACAGCAGTAGAAACAGTAGGAACAGCAGCAGATACACCACAAGCAAAAGCACCACAACCAACAGCAGCACCAGCGGCGACAGCGTTAGCAACACCAGAAACACTACTTCTATTACTACTACTACTACCACTAGAACAACTAGTACTACCAGCAGCAGCACTGACAGCAGTAAAGACGCACCATCACCAGCATCGTATTATCACGACAAAGCACGTGCAACAAAGTGCTTTCTCAATAAAGTCCATGTAGCACTGCCGCACTCTCTCACCTGCGAGCAAAACCTCTCTTCTACGACCCCAACTTCTCTTTGATGCTGCAGAGGTATCTTCTTTGTCAGTTCCCGTTGACTGCTCGTACTGTCGACATCGTCGGGGCTCCTGCGCTTCCGCAAACTTGCAAACGCGTAAATCCAGCCACCGAATACCTCGCCGTAGTTGCGTAAACAGATTCACTTCCTGTGCACCCCATACATACATACATATGCAGTCATATACATATACACATACATATACATATACATGTATACATATACGTATGTACATATATAGATATAGATATAGATATACATATGCATATATATTTATATATACACACACATATATATACACACATATACATATACAAATATATATATATATATATACATATACGTATGCATACAGATATACATGTACATATACATACACGTTTACGTATACATTTAGGTATACATACAGATATAGATATACGTACACATTTACATACATATCCATACATACATACTTATACATAAATATTTGTACATATATAATTATACATATACATATACATAGTAGTAGCACTGGTAGTAGTAGTAGTAGAGTCGAGATCTGAAATACAGCTATGAGAGAAACGTCCAGAAGTGAGGAAGTAAGTTATATATACATCTGAACAGAACAAGGCGCGTGACGAAAGCAGATCTACACACACAATGAAGACAAAAAGACCGGAGACTTACCAAGAGATCCATATATTAACATGAGTGGTAGAGACATACCTGACAGAGAACCCAGTTCCTTATGAGGGAGACAATAACTCGTTTTCCTGATCTGCATTTGGCTACCTTCCACGAGGCACTGTTGTGAGTTGCTGCGTGAAAACACGGAGAGGCGCCACACGCGCACATGACTTCACCGTTACCAGCAGCAGCAGCAATATATATTGTACAGCGCTACACTGCATTATACAAGAATACGGGTGGCGTGTGAAGGGGGGAGAAGGAGAGAGAAAGAAAGGAGGAAATAGACAGAGAGAGCCACTACAGACGGACACAGAGAAACGAATGAAGGCCTACAATCTCTCAGAGAAATATACTTCTTGAGAGAGAGAGAGAAACAAGAGGGAAAGAGAGGGAGAGAGAATTGAAAAAACTACTTAGAATTTCTCGAGATATATACACCAATACACATATACAAGTATATATGTAGTATGTAGACAGAGAAAGAGACAGAGGGAAGGAAACAGAGAAACGAGGGAAATACGCAGATCTTTTCAGACAGATACATACATATGTACATGAGTACATATATATGTAGAGAGAGATAGAGAGAAATGAAAGAAGTACCACAAGCACTCAGGTAAATATATATATACATATATACCCATACGTATATATATATATATATACAGAGAGAGGAAGGAAGAAGAGAAATACCTACAACCTCTCAGATATACATAAGTACGTATATATACATATACATATTTGGGCTCAGTGCACATGTACAGACACGCGTATAAACTCCTGGACCTGGAGACGAGGGAGGAATCCCCTCAGTACACAGCCAAACACAAGACGTGGAGGCCACTACACGTGCGCGTGGCGGATGTGACAGCCGCGACATGTGTACGTCGTCTACTGGCGCATGCACAAGAGAGAAGACGAAGAAGAACGTACGTATGTTTCTCGTCTACACACACGCACACACATACACACGTGCACAAACACTGACACTAGAATATTCACAAACAAAGACATAAGACACACTCACATACTCACGCACTTACACAGATACATACACATATACTGAACTCGACTACAAATGCCTCTATACTATACATATATATACACATATATATATATATATATATATGTATACATGTATATATATAGAGAGAGGGAGACACACACACAGACTTGCACAGATACAGACATGTATACTGGATACTCAACTCGACAACATAGGCCTATATACTATACATATATATATATATATATAGAGAGAGAGAGAGAGAGAGAGAGACAGTCAGTCACACATATACAGACATATACACCGAATACATAACTCGACTACACAGGCCTATACACTATACATATATACATATATATACACATATAGAGTGAGAAAAATGGCAGAGAGCTGTTTGATGAGAGGTACGTATTTCACTAAATAACGGCATTGTGTACACTCGTTACATATGATAACGCACACATACATACACTTCTACGCACATAGAACATGTACGCTAGAAATGACTACACATAAAACAGCGAGGCCCGTTGTATAGTGCGTATATATCTCTCATGATAGTGTGTACACTTACATACACATACACATACATGTATATATACAGTACTGCATAAATATATATATGTTGAGAGAGAGAGACAGAGAGAAAGTGAAAATAGCCCTGGGCGTTGTGTCTGAACATAGGCGTGCAGTGCACGAAGAGGAGGAAAAGCCCATACACACAAACACACTTACCCACCTACTCATACACACACACACACACAAACACCACTCGACACTTATTACATGCTTCCATAATATCCACATTTATATATCTATATAGACGTAAATGTGTATATACAAGTGTAAGTATATATATATATGTATACGTAAATGTGTATATACAAGTGTAAATATATATATGTATATATATATGTATACATAAATGTGTGTATACAAGTGTAAGTATATGTATATATGTATACGTAACGTCTTTATACAAGTATAACTGTATAAATATATATATGTATACGTAAACGTGTATATACAAGTGTAAGTATATATATATATATATATATATGTACAGGTACATAGCAGTTGATCGAGACGAGGGAAGACACTAGAACTATTAACCTATGTGTGTACAACAGGGAAGACAATAAATCATGTGCCATATAAATATACGTATATAATATAAACCAGGGGAGACAATAAAAAATATGTAGTATATATGCAAAATAAACCAGAGAAGGCAGTAGAACAAGTACAATATACCCAGATATACATATATATATATATATATATACATACAAGGGAAGACAGTAGAACACAAGTACAATATACACATATATATATATATATATACACCAGGGAAGACAATACAACAAGAACAATACATCAGTGTATGTATGTATATATATATATATGAGAGGGCAGATAGTAGAACATGTATTAGATACATACACAGACCAGGAAAGACTATATAACACGAACAATATAACAACGTATATGTATACCAGGAGAGACAACAGAGCATGCTTTATATATATATATATATATATATATATATGGAAAGACTAGGGAAGACAATACAACAAGAACATTATATTAATATAAATACAAATATATATACCAGGGAAGACAATAGAGCATCTTTTATCTATATATATATATATATATACATACACCAGGGAACACTATACAACAAGGATAATATATCTATATATATATACATACCAGAGAAAACACCAAAACATTTATTGTGTATCATTCTATACCTATATATATATATATAGGAGGGAAGACAACAGAACATGTGTTCAATATACACAGACTAGGGAAGACAACAGAACAAGTACATCACATAACTACAAATATATATATATATATATGTATACATATACATATATATGTATATATAAGAGTACAATAGAACATGTACAAAATTTCAATAAATATATATATATATATCAGGTAATACACTAGAACACGTATAATATATATGTGTGTGTGTATATGTGTATACCAGGGAAGACAATATCCCAAATACGTTTGGGGGGTACAGTAGGATGACTCATCCATCGAGAGAGACGTAGTCTGCATGCACGGAATTTGATTTCACTTTCAACGACAGCGGCTTGTAGTACAGTCCTTTCTGCATCTTTGGCTGCTTGTTCAGCAACAGCAGCAACAACTCCACTGATTGCATTTAGACCGAAGGAAGCGTCATCAATACGCTGACGGCGCTTTTTCAATTTGCCTGCGTTCTTCCCCGGTGGTAATAGACTACTACTCGCAGTGTTATTCTCCAAGTTAGCGTTTCGAAGTTGACGCCGCATGAGTTTCAAAACGGGTGCTGCTGCAGCAGCTGCGTGTTCTGCTGCTGCAGCAGCAGCACGAGAACGGTGTTTCCACTTCTGCAGCAGCAGCAGCATGTGAGACGGCGCCCCGCGTGAGTTGTACATGCCACACGGCTGGTCTATGCATGCCGACGAGGAAGAAAAGGATTTAGAACAAGAAGAACACGGACAAGATGAAGAAGAAGGAAGAATAATACCGCCAGAAGTAGTAGTAGTAGAAGAGGAAAAAGATACACAGGGGTGACCGTCGCCCTTTCCTGCGTGTTTGATGGCCTCTGAGTAGACTTCCTCTTCTTCATTTGCGTCTCTGTGTTCTTGTCTGCTCGTTTGGCTTCCCGTACTCGTAATCACATTGCTACTACTATTCTTATTATCAGTAGTCATAGTACTAGTAGTATTACCAATAATACTAGTACTAGTTCCACCGCTATAACTATTGCTACTACCACTACGGCGACCACTACTACTACTACTTTCTTCATTTCGTTCTTGTGGGTACGTGTGATTACTTCTGTCAATACCACCATGTATAGCTGTACCAACACTACTACTACTACTGCTGCTTATAGAGCTCTTACTATTAGTACTATGTTGATTAGTGTTGTTTTGTGTAAGTAACGGAACTTCTGTGTTGTGTGCATCAGTAGGATGCGTTTCACTTCTGTCAGCACTAATCCCTTTTCCTTTTTCGCTCTTCTTGCGAATACCACAACTACCATTTCGGTTACTTCCACGAGCATTAGTAGCACTTTTCTTATTATCATCATCGTCACTACTACTCCCACTACTACTACTAGTGGTAGTAATAATAATATCACCATTTTCGTAGCAAGAATTACTGCTACTACCACTCCTAGTGGAAGAAATAGTATTAGTACCCGGCGACACACACGGCTGCCGTGAGGACGCCTCGGTATGTTTCTTATGTCTAGCAGCACAGCCTTCTTCGTCTCCACTCTGCCAACAATATTCGCCTCCTCTTCCTCCTTCTCCTTCTCCTCTTCGTACTTCTCTTTCTTCTCCTCCTCCTCGCCCTCCTCCTGCTCTTTCACTTGGTGGCGCCGAAATAAAAGGAGAGAAGGGTGGGAAGAGTCTTGGGTAATTCTCTACACAAACGAATTCTAACGATGGTATGGAACGTAAAACAGGTCTACCGCCTCTTGATACATCTTCTTCTTCTCCTCTTGCTCCTACTCCTCTTCCTCTGTCTCTGTTACTACCTTCCATTTCGTCTCCGAGTGTCTCGAGAGTGAAGACATCATCTTTTCTTCTCTTTTCTTTACGACGCTTTCTCAGTCCTAAACCATATCTCTGTGACTGCGGTGAATGCTGTTGGCCCTCGAGAGAGAGACCTCCTCTTCCACCTCTCTCAATCCAAGTTCCAGAAGAGTGGCGTCGTTCCACATTCAGACTTCCCGTGACGCTCCTTCCTCCTCCTCCTCTTTCTCCTCTTTCTCCTGCTGCTGCTACTTCCACGTTTCCTTTCTTCGCAGCACTCGGAAGTTTACACCATGATGCTGCTGCTACTAATGATTGAGTCGCAGCAGCAACTGCTGACGTTGGAGATGCTGTACTACTACTACTACTAGTACTATGAGAAGTACCATCACCTTCAGGATTCTTCATTTCATTCGTACTATTGTAAGAAATCGCTACAGTTCCTCCTTCTCCTCCTCTTCCTCTTCCTCCTCCTGCTACTTTCGCTCGATAATGTTGTGTTTCTCGTTCTTCTTCTACTGCTACTTCCTTTACATTATCGGTAGTCTCAGGGGACGCAGAGATAATACTCGAGACACTACTACTGTCTCGACTATTGCTACTACTGTCGTTGCTGCTAGTATTACTACTACTGCTGCTACTGCTACTACTGCTGCTACTGCTACTACTGCTGCTGGTCTTGTTGTAAGCTCGTTTTCTACCCCGAGGCATCTTCCCCCCATTCCCAAAACTTCTTCTTTTTCTTCGTGTGGGTGTGAGAGAACGTGTGGGGTGCCGTCTCATACGCTGCTGTTGCTGTTCTGTTTGCTGCTCGTCTTTCAGTCCTTGTGGCAATCGACTATAGGTCACTCTGTGTCTAACCCCTTCTTTCATACCTCTTGCAAATCGTCTTTCTCCCTTGGAAAAGTCGTCTTGCTCTGCTCTTTTGTTTTTCTCCCCTCCTCCTCCTCCTCCACTAATTCTAGTACTACTACTACTACAAGTAGTACGTACCCTTTCGGCTTCAACTGCATGAGCACCTACCCCTGTATCTCTACTAGTGCGCGTTCCAATGTCTTTCTCTGCGAGTGCCGCCCTTAACCCTCCGCCCCTACTGCTACCACCACCAGCTGCTGTTACTCCTGCTGCTGGTGGTGGTTCTGTCGTCGCCGTTGCTGCTTCGTCTTCTCTCTTGATGTCCTCCTCAGCGTTTTCAACGCGTACTGCTGCTGATGCTGGCGGGCTGAAAGGAGATAAGGATTCATTCACTCTTCCTGTAGAACCAGCACGTCTACTGAATTCCTTTGCGATGCTGCTGCTCCGACTACGAGTGCTGCTACGACTACCATTACTACTAGCATAGTCCACTAGATTCTGGGTGTCTCCACCAGCACTCCATCTTCCTCTTGACCGCCGACTTCCACGTGAATGAAAAAGAAATGCTACGCGCACAAAACAAACACCACAGAAACACCGTGCGCATGGAAAGATAAGAAAACTCCATGCTAAAATTGCATGCAATGGAAACATTCACGCAAAGAAAAACTGCATCTAAAGGAAAACTGCACGCAAACAGGAAGAATACAGGCAAGGGGGAAGCGTGCATGTAAAGGGGAACAATGCATGAAAAGGGGAAGAGTGTATGCGAAGGGGAAGACTACAGGGAAAGGAAGACTGCATGCAGAGACACTATTATTCCTAGTAGTAGTGGCACACACAATCGTCTCCGGTATGCGTAAGGTCGTATGCGTGCGAATTACGCGGCGCCCAATCAATCTACTTCAGTACAATGCAGCAGGTGTAGTTTTATAATCGCATGCACACAACGCACGCAAATAAGACAGAGGCATGGTGGCACAGGCTGACGAAAACATTGGAGGAAGTGAAGAAGCAAACATACACACGACACACAAGCACCACAATTTTGTTAGAACGTCTGCTTGAAAAATACGTGCTCGGCGAAATATACAGCATCGTCATTTCGCACATGTAACGAATGGCATGCAATGTACTCGGCGTCACAACAAATACGCACCCACACACAACACACACATATACACGGCGCCTTCAAAACAGAACTACGCGCAAGTCCTTACCACTACCACTACTACTACTACCACCACTACTACTACTAACGCTACTACTACTACTACTCGTACTACTGCTACTACTACTACTGCTACTACTACTACTACTAATACGCCTACCAGTACTAATACTCCTACCACTACTGGTACTACTACTACTACTACCACAACAGCTACTACTGCTAACACTGCTACTACTACTACTACTACAGAGACGAGAAAGGTGAAAACATGTACCACTCTTTCTACAAGCGCTATACACAAGACAAGAAGGAACATGTCTACAAGCAACAGCAGCTGCAGCAGCACCGGACCACCACCAGCAGCAGCAGCAGCACCGGACCACCACCAGCAGCAGCAGCACCGGACCACCACCAGCAGCAGCAGCACCGGACCACCACCAGCAGCAGCAGCAGCACCGGACCACCACCAGCAGCAGCAGCACCGGACCACCACCAGCAGCAGCAGCAGCACCGGACCACCACCAGCAGCAGCAGCAGCAGCACAAGACCACCCGCAGCAGCAGCAGCAGCAGCACCGGACCACCACCAGCAGCAGCAGCATCGGACCACCACCAGCAGCAGCAGCACAAGACCACCCGCAGCAGCAGCAGCAGCAGCACAGGACCAACAGCAGCAGCAGCGGCAGCAGCATACAACAGGAAGCACGTAGTCCTGTAACACCGTGGCTTCCTCATAACAGCGGCAGTAGGAGCATCCTCAATGAGTGGTAACAACACCGTCCTACGTGCACGCTCGTAGTAAAAGAGAAGATCTTCACACTGATAATACCAGCAGCTGAACATGAGTTACACACAAACGGGAAGCCCCTCCCCTACTCATATTTCTTGCACCACAGGAGCAGCAGCAGTAGAACAAAAAGAAGAAGAAGAAGAAGAAGGAAAAAGACGAACGACCCTGACGGGACCCACGCTAGCATACCGCCACCCCCACCAGCAGCAGTAGTAGTAGTAATAAACAAGTAGGAAGAAACTACTTGCGAGCTTCTTGCGAAAACGCGGGCACTCACGACAGTACCAGCAGGAGCAGAAGCTCCTTGCATAAAGACTGACGAAGCTTCTCCCACCCACAGTTACGCCTTCACAGTAGTAGTGGTGGTTGTAAAAGCACGCATCGGCTTAGAGCCTCTCTCCAGTCACACACATACGCACACACGGCAGTAGCAGCAACAGCAGAAGAAACATGCACAACATTCGAGAGCCCTTCCTCCCCTTCCTCCCTCCCTCACACACACACGCAATGACATCATGAGCAGTAGAAACACCACACACACTACTTGAAAACTTCTTCCTCCTCCCCCCCACACATTCACAGCAGTAGAAGCAACAACCGCAGAGACGCCGATTATTCGAGAAACCTTATCTCACACGTACACACACAGAGACACACAACAGCAGTAGCAACGATAGTACAAGACACGCACACAAAACGATACGTGAGACGCCCTCTCTAACACGCAAAGACTCAACAGCAGCAGCAAAGCCAGTAGACACACACACACACACACTACGTGAGAGGCACTCTCTAACAGAATACAAAGCCATACCAACAGCAGCAATAGTAGTAAACGCATACACACTACGTGAAAGGCAAACTCTAACCAAAGACCAGACACAACAACAGCAGCGATAGTAGTAAACGCAAACCCTACGTGAGAGGCTCTCTCGAATACCCTCTGCCAGCCATCAGCAGTAACTACAGCAGCAGCTGCAGAGGTAGACTCTTTTTGAGAGAGGGGGGGAGAGAGAGAGCTCCTCTCGGAGAGTAGCAATAGCAGCAGCAGCAGCAAAAGCAGCAGCAAAAGCAGCAGCAACAGCAGCATCACCACACAAATTACATAAGAGAGAGACCTCTTCAACACCAGATCGTCACAACAGCAGCTTCCACAGAAGCAATTGACACACGCACAGACTAACAACGCCTTCCCCACACAGACTACTACTGTAGGAGTATTACTGTTGAAAGCTTCTAGCATGGTCTGAAGCGCTTATAGATGTTACTGCTGCAGTTCTACTGTTGTTCTCGCAACATATATATATGTTTTTCGTATGTTATTCTTACTGTAGTAGTAATATTGTAGTAGTATTATTGTAGTCCTACAGATACAAATATATAAGTATATATATATAAATATGCATGCTTTCATTATATACATATATATATGTATTCAAAGATACACGCTTATTTATTGATGTTATTGTTACTGTAGTAATAGTGGTAGTATTTAGATTTCTAGCAACGTCTGAACCCCAGTTATGTATATATATATATATATTTATGTCGTTGTTATTGTAGTGCTGCATAACCATATATATATATATGAATACTTCACAGTTAGGTTATTATGATTAGTATCGTGGTATTATGATGATTTTGTAGCAACGCGTAAAGAGCTTCTATATGTTATGCATGCAGTATTAATCCATCAATATATATATATATATATACGTATGATAGTTTTTTTCCTACCCTAGTGATAATACTGCTTGAGTATTCTACGTGTCTGTGTAGCACCGTCAGCTAATCTCCTTTGATCTAGTGGTATTGCAGTGTGGGAATACATAGTACAGTGTATGTCTCTAATATCATTATTATTGCTGTTGCTCTTCCTACTTGTATTACTGTTGCTCTTCCTCCTTGTATTACTGTTGCTCTTCCTCCTTGTATTATTCTGCTCTTCCTCCTTGTATTACTGTTGCTCTTCCTCCTTGTATTACTGTTGCTCTTCCTACTTGTATTACTGTTGCTCATATTATTTTGTTATGATTGCTGTTGTCGTTATAGTTGTACTCTAGAAACGGATGCGCATATATATATATGTATATATGCATATATATATATATACATAAATCTACATACATTCATGTATATATATATACATATATGTAAACGAATATATCGTAGTTGATGTATCGATGACTACTCTGGCTCTTGCTGCTTGTATTACTTTTGCTCGTATATTGATATTCTCGTTATTATTGTTGTCGTTATTGGAGTGGTACTCTTGCAGTGTATGAATAAATCACTCACGCTACTATTATTATTATTATTATCGTAGTTGCCGTATATCGCTGTTCGTATTATTGTTGCGACTGTATGTGTGTACGTTGCTACGATTACTGTTGATGCTGCTGTTGTTATCTACCTAGCCGTTTTTGTATACATTGTGTACATATGTGTGTGTGTGTTTGTATGTGTGTTTGTATGTATGTGTGTGTGTGTGTGCGTGCATGTGTGCGTGTATGTGTGTGTGTATTTGTGTTTGTGTACGTACGTACAATGCGTTATAAGCAGAGTTTGTTATTCTCTTCTTCCTATTTTACTGTACTTCTCTCTTCCTCCTTCTCTGTCTGTTTGTGCAAGTGTCTGTTGTCTGTATCTCTCCTTTCCTTTGTGGCCCTGCTTCTCTTTTCTCTCTACGTCGGTATGTGTGGTTGTTCTGGCTTTTATTTGTTAGTAATAGTCTGCTTTTCCTGGGATACTATTATCACGAAGAGCAGGTGTTCCGTTGTCACCTCCACGTCGTTGACTATTCGGAATAGCAAGAGTAGTAGTACTAGTGTTATTACCACCACCAACACCTTCATCCGTAGGAGGACAAGGAGAAGGAGGAGGAGAAAACGGAGGAGAAAAAGGAGGTTTTCCTTTGTTTGCTCGAAGAGACGTCAAAAAAGAAGTTTCGTAATTCTTGCCCCCACTCGTTCTTCTACCTGTTGTTCTTTTTGTTTTCTTTTCCTCTACAGCGACCTCTCGTTTGCTACCTACAACAGACTCACCGTTCTCCGTAGTCTTCACAGGAGCTGACGCATCATCGTAGAGGACCTGGTGTTTGTTATAATTAGAAGAGTAGGTTTTTCGTTCTGCTGAATAGTCTCCTACCTGCTGCTGCTGTTTCGCAGAGAAAGAAGTTGAGTCTTTACTATCAGCTTTACTGTGTCTTTCATACAGCGCCGCATAAGAAGAAGAAGAAGAAGAGAAAGCAGCCGCAGCAGGCAACGAACGGTCCTCATGTGTCAGGCGACCTGCATGCGTATGTTCATACGAATGTGAGTGATTATTATGGTGATGATGCTTATGGTGTGGAGGTGGTGGGTGTGTTGCTGATGACGAAAAAGAAGATGCATGCAGCTGCGCCATATTTTCCCCGTTTTGCAAGAATTTGTTTTTTCTCCTCCTTCTCTCGCCGGTTGACTCGTCGTGGCCAGACGTCACTGATGAGGTGGGTGCTGGTGGTGCTGCTGCTGCTGCTGAAGTAAAATAACGAGATACATCGAGCTTCTTCCAGAACGGCAGCGCTTGACTAGAAGGGTTATCATCAACGTTACTGTCATCAATGCTGTGGAGACCTTTCGCAAAAAATCTACTACCACTGGCATTTCTGCCAGTATCATTACCGCTAGTATGACTTCTATCTCTGCGTCCTTCATCCTCATTTCCCTCGTGTTTGTTTCTCCTGCTCCCCCGTGGTTCCCGTGCTTCTCCGCTTCCTTTTCGTTTGTATACTTCACTCTGGGCATTCGATGATCTACTTTTTGTACTGTGCCTGCTGATAATGCTACTACTACCTCTGCTACTACTACTACTAGTGCCATTACTTCGGTCGCTACTGCTACTCCTCCTTTTCCTCCGCGTACTACTCCTCCTCTTCCTCTTCCTTCTAATACTATCACTACTACTACTGGGGCCGCTGTCACTAGACATAAACCTCAGACCTTTCCCGTAAAAGGAAGAAGCACTAGCGCCAGCACTCTCTCTACTACTAAGTCTCTGGTCGCCTACTAGTGGCGTGCCTGTGAAGATAATTGCCGCGAGTTTCTCTAAACCAGCCCCTGCTGCAGCTTTCCAAGCTTTATATGCATATCTGCTACTACTGCTACTACTACTATCACCATAACAACGATCGTAAATTCTCTCACTTTTGCCACCTAAAGGCCTATCAGATATATTATTACTACTGCTACTGCTCCCCCTCCGTATAGTACTACCACTACTACTACGATTATCAAGACGTTTCTCGTCGACATCCTCCACTCCAATTCTACTACTAGTAGTAGTGCGACTATTATTAGGTCTCCCATCTTCCATACTATTGCTGCTAGTAACTATATTGCCACTGACATCCTTCTTCATGTCATAGTCATCCTCTCCATGCATGTTCTGTACGCTACTTCTTCTTGTCCCACCCCCATTAGTACTAATACTCCTCTTCCTACAAATGGCACCCCCTCCTTCTTCTCCTTCTTCATGGTTAGAAGATCTACTCCTGTGTCCAGTTTTCCAACTGCCAATGCTGCTTCTCTCGTGTCTCCTAATAGTGCTGCCTTCACGACTACTGCTGCCGTCTTTTCTCGTGCCGCTGCTGCTGTTGTGGTAAACACGAGTACCACGCGCACTGCCTTTCACCGCATCTCCTGAAATCACGCACACGTGCGAACACACACACACACACACACACACACACACACAATTATATATACATGCACACACACTTATGCAGCAGCACTATTAGCAATATACACACACATATCCGTACAAACAGGAATACATACAGACGTACATATATATATATATAAATATGGACGTACACGTATACACATATATACCTGCATACATATACGTACTCGTACAAACAGGAATACATACAGACGTATATATATATATATATATATATGAAAGTACGTAAACATATATACATATATACTTGTATACATGTACACATATATACATTCGTACACACACAGGAATACATACAGGCGTACATACATATATGGGTATATGCACACACATATACATACACACCTGTATAAATGTATACAAATATACCTGTATACATGTATAGATATACATATGTATATATATATACGTATACATGTATTCATACACACACACACACAGAGCGATGTGCACACACCGGGGAGTTGTTCTGTCGAGACACACCATCAGTGAGGCACCCATATATAAACATGTACATACAAATGCAAGTGTGTGTAGTCTCTTTCTTTCTTTTCTCGTGGTCTTATTCTTTTTCGTGCTTTGTCTACATAAGCACGGCACACACCGTATAGACGTCATTGTCTCTGCAGCTGTACTTCTTGCCTCACAAGAACAACTGCTAGAACAACAGCAGTACATTTCAAAATGATTATATTCCATTCGCACATGTAAACAGCACTCGTGTGTAATAGTTACCAAACAAATATACACATATATATAGAGAGAGAATTATATACATAAATATGTAGGATACTCAGGCCCAAACACCTTATACAATTCTGATGCTGTTGCTACACGTTCTGGTCTCTCTTTAAAAGCCTCGAACAAAAGGGATGTTGTTCACTGGATGCAGCAGCCCATAGAAGAAGTCGTCAAACGCAGCTCCTCACTAGGCTGCTTGCATTCAGAAAAACTATACATGCTTTCCTAAAGATCTGCTCTTTTCCTTTCTCTCTCTGCTAGGCATATAATAGTTAGTAGTATGTCCTACTGGTATGGTACTGCTCCTACTGCTAGTAGTTACAGTGCTGATGCTAATGCTGCTATTGCGACTACTATTACTAATGCTGTTAATACTGCCATTGCTGCTACTGCCACTACTGCTAACTGCTGCTACTGCAGCTACTGCTGCTGCTACTACTGCAGCTACTACTGCAACTGCTGCTGCTACTACTGCTGCTACTATTGCAGCTACTACTGCTGCAGCTACTGCTGCCACTACTGCTACTGCTGATACTGCAACCACTGCTGATACTGCAACCACTGCTGCTACTGCCACTACTGCTAACTGCTGCTACTGCAGCTACTGCTGCTACTGCCACTACTGCTGCTACTGCCACTACTGCTAACTGCTGCTACTGCCACTACTGCTAACTGCTGCTACTGCCACTACTGCTAACTGCTACTACTGCAGCGACTGCTGCTGCTACTACTGCAGCTACTACTGCAGCTACTGCTTCTGCTACTACTCCAGCTACTATTGCAGCTACTGCTGCTGCTACTACTCCAGCTACTACTGCAGCTACTGCTGCTGCTACTGCTGCTATTGCTGCTGCTACTACTGCAGCTACTACTGCTGCTGCAGCTACTGCTGCTGCTACTGTAGCTACTGCTGCTGCTACTACTGCAGCTACTACTGCTACTGCAACTACTGCTGCTACTGCTGCTACGGCTGCTGCTACTACTACTGCTGCTAGCGAGGATGATAATATGTAAGTTATAAATGTGTTATAATTAAAAATGTCAAAGTCGGTGAGTTAGCGACGCTCTTGCTGCGGATATACGACGTGTGTAGGCAGACTGCTGAGCCCGCGTTTCAGCCCTCCTTCCCCACCCCACTCCCCCTTCTCTTCCTTCTTCTGCATTCGCTGCTGCTACTACTACTGCTCCTCCTCGTCGTCGTATGTGGAAGTTACTACTGACGGTAGCGGGGTTGGTGACGTACTGTTTGTGTTCCTGACATGGCGGCTAAAACTTGCCGCAGAAACACAGAAAATGCCGCACGATGCACATATACATATATATATATATATGTATATCTACCTATCTATATCTATCTATCTATCTATATCTATTTATCTATATCTATCTATATCTATCTATATATATCAATCTATCTATATCTATTTATCTATATCTATCTATCTATATCTATTTATCTATATCTATCTATATATATCAATCTATCTATATCTATCTATCTATATCTATTTATCTATATCTATCTATCTATTTATCTATATCTATCTATATCTATCTATATATATCAATCTATCTATATCTATCTATATCTATTTATCTATATCTATCTATCTATATCTATTTATCTATATCTATCTATCTATATCTATCTATCTATATCTACCTATATCTATCTATTTATATATATCTATCTATATCTATCTATTTATATATATCTATCTATGTATATATATATATGTGTCTACATCTATCTATCTATATCTTTTTATCTATATCTATCTATCTATATCTATCTATTTATCTATATCTATCCATGTATATATATATATGTACAGTACCTCATGCGCACCCCACCTACCACTGAATAGTAAAACTGAATACGCAGTACATATCGTGCCCATTCCACGTACTTCCTACTAATGAGAGGTAGACATCTTACACAGAACACTGCCGTATGCCTTTACGATATTTCTTGCCCATTCCATCTACCTCTAAATAATATATATATATATATATATATATACATACATAGAAAGTATTATATGCATTTATAGTACCATTTGTCCATTTCACCTACCTCTGAATAGTAATCCATATACAGACACAATATGTATTATATGCATTTACAGTATTTCTTGCCCATCCCATCTACCTCTAAATAATATATATATATATACATACATACATAGAAAGTATTATATGCATTTATAGTATCATTTGTCCATTTCACCTAACTCATGATCGCAGCAAGGCGTCCATGTAACTACACACTCCCCCCACCCGTCCCTCTCGATAAGAATAATCATGATGCACACAAAGTAATTCTTGCCCTTTCCACCTCCCTCTCAATAATAATTCTGATGGATGTTGTGTACGTTACTTTACCCACTCCACCTTTCTTTAAATATTGATAAAGTATACATGTATATATATTTATAGTACTCCAGGTCCAGTCCACCTACCTGTTAATATTAATGTTGCGTATATCGTACTCTATGCCCATACCATACACCCCCTAGTAGCTATTATAATGCATATACAGTAATTCCATCCCCATTCCATCTATGAAATCTCCTCACACTTTACCTCCTCTTCCTGCTTCTGACTTTGCTGCTACTGCTACTACTGCTTTCGTATATTTAAAGTAAGGATACAAATGGTGGTAGCAGCAGTAGTATTAAGACTAGACGTAATAATAGTAGTGACAGTGCTGCTGCTGCTGCAGATTGTAGTGTCCCGGGGCTAGATTGGGCTACGGTAACAGAGAATATTATGCATACACACACAGTATTTCAAGGCCCTCACGAAAACACACGTGACTCTACCAACACCCCCGTCCCTACTGTCATACATTCCTACCTCTTTCTTGTGCGGCTGCTGTTGCTGCTGCTTCTTGTTCTCGTTTCCGCTGACGACCCTTCCTAGTCTCCCTGCGAATGCTGCCCTGAGTGCCCTTGACTTCAAACTTGCCATGCTGCATGAGTATTGCTGCTCTTTTCTGCAGCAACTGTCTCGTGTGCTCATCCTGTCCTCTATATGTAATAGCTCTCCATGACCCAGAAGGGGCAGCTTCATCCGACAATGAGCCACCAGCAGCAGCGCCTGTAGTAGTAGTATTAGTAGTAGTGGGAGTCGTACCGTCACACGCGGCTGCATTAGCGTCTGCTGCCGTGTCAATAGCAGTAGTAGTACTAGTAACAGCAGCAGCACCAACACTAGTAGTAGCAGCACTACCATCGGTAGCAGTAGCTATCGGCTTGTCTACGGTGGTCCTAGTAGTAGTAGCAGGAGCAGAAGCAGCATCAGGAGCGTGATGCTGTGCATTTATAACATGCAAGCCGCGTTCTACCTTGTCGTGCTCAGGGGATGATCTGTGGCTTGCCACTTCCTCTGCCTTCCCTGTTCCTGCGATCGCCGTGTCCGTTGCTGCTATTGCTGCCGCTGCTGCTGCTGCTTCTGCTGCTATGTCTCTTGGTGTTGTCACTGTGTCTGCCATTGTCGCGGCTGCTGCTGTGTTTGTTGCGGGTGTGTCGGCTGCTGCTTTTGTCGCCGCCGCTGTAGTAGCAATAGTAGTAGAACCATCGAGTGTGTCAGTAGCAGCTTCCTCGGCTAATGCTGCCATCGCTGCTGCTCTCTGTTGTGGAGGTACCGAGGATGTTTCTACACTTATCAGATCGACAATACGGCTAGCTGCAGCCTCTTCATTCATTACTGGTGCAGTGTCCTCCTGCCTGTCTGCCACCTCCGTATCGGTCGCGGCTTTCTCTTCTTCATCTTCCTTGTTCCTTTCGACAGCGAGTTTCGCACTGCTACTGTCTTCTGGGACTCTGGCTGCTCCTGTATCGTAGTCCGCATCACTCATGCAACGCTCCGTGTTAGCTGATATGTCAGCCTGGACTACTTCTTCATTATTCTTCCTCGTTCTGTCTGGTAGGACATCTCTTTCCTGTCCCTCTCCCGCCTTTTTTACAGCCCCATAAGGCTCTTTTTCTGTCTCTCTGTTTGGAGCCTGTCGTCGTCTTAATTTGAACGCTGCTACTTTTTGCTTCTTAGTACCGAGGAGTCCTTTATTTTCCGTGGTTTTACCTGCTGCAGCAGCAGCAGCACCTCCCACTTCTTCGCCCTCTCTTTTGTTCTCTGGCGGTGCTGCTGTTGACGCCTGTTTTCGAAAGAACATCTTGACTATATAGTAAACTCTCTTGCATTAGCTTTTTTCTACGGGCGTCACAGCTTCACGCCCACATTCCTCGCTTCCTTACTTCTTCACGCTCTCTTCCTCTCTCCACATGCCTAGCCCTCACCGAACACGTCCTGCGGTGTACATACACTCCGCATCCCAACTTGTGTCTGTCGCACTATGCTCATAATCATGCTGCCACTACTTCTGCTGCTGCAATATACATACGTATACATTTATATATCTATCTTTTCTTTGTAATAAATCGCACGAAGAAAATATGCAACAATCGAATGAGCTGTAGTAGTTATATACAAGTATACGACTCCCCCTCCATACTCTGTTGCTACTGCCCTTATCGTTTGCTGGAATCATTGCTCCTGGTGTTCCGCACCACTGTATGTACACTACATGTGTGGAGTATGTATACTACATTCTATGCGCCCTGACATACATAAACAGCCAAATGCCGCTGCCCCTACTTGCCCACTCTCATTTTACTTGTGTAGGATATATAGTAAGAGTACGTATAACAATATGCCTTCAACGATCTACTCACTGCTGTTGCACTGGTTCATGCTGCTGCTGCAGCAGCATTAGGGGCTGTTGCGGCCAGTGCGACAAAGTGTATACCTGAAAAGTTCTTCGTGTAGAAACGTGATGTACATACGTATACATGCGCAAGAGAAGAGCCACTTTCAACTCAAATACGCTTTCTCTGCCATCACTCGACATATTTGAGGTAGCCCATACCTACTGCAGCGCAACAGCAACGCCGCACGCGACTGCTATTATCACACAGTTGCACTAATAGTCATAATACAGAGACGTCAGCAACATTCATATACCTCTGACTGGAAGCCGTATAATACGAGCTGTTTATTGTGGTAGTCTCGAAAAAAACACGTACAGCTGTATATACACATATAAAATCATGTACATATGAATGTATGTTGTGCGTGTACATATACACGCCCTCTCAGCTGCACTAGTGGTTGTAGAGTTGGTGATAATGGTGTGTTAGGAAAAATATCTGTAATAGCAGTTTTACTGCTCGCCTTTCGTAGTAACAGTACTGGCAGATTCTTCATAATAGCAGTATGATTATGAGTAGGACGAGGAGACGTCGTAGTAGTGATACTATCGGCAGGAGTATTTGTAAAGTAGAAGCAAGTACATGTTTTTCACAACTTTTGGAGTATTGGTGGAGTACACAGTGGAGGTGTGAGCCCCAGTTCCATAAAGGAGCAGGCAGGCCACACATACTACGATTTCCACCCAAATAATACAATCGCCCATACGTATCATCTCACATCTATTTTGAATCCCACACACGTAGGCACATATACAATAGCATGCAGGGGGAGAAGGAACGGCGGAGGTGATCTCGCAGCAGATGCTGTTAGTACATAGTATCCTCTTACATACTATCTTACCATTACAGTGTGCTGCGGTGTGTATGTGTTTGTGCATGATATCGCAATTGCGGTATATACACATACTCCAGTGCGTATGTGAAAGCAACACCTGGAGATGTGGGTAGTTTATGTAGCCGCAACAGCTGTATATGCAAGTATATAAGTGTGGCGTATATAGGGAAAGCCCCATATGCAAAGAGTACGTGATATATACAGCAGAGCACGTACAGCAACATCAAAGAGTATGTAACAGTAGTACCATTTTGAAAAGTACTTGGGAATAACATGAGTAGTGTGTTGGAGAGGAACTTTGTTAATAAGTTTGACTGCAAATAACGATGGGCACAGTGTCTGTTCGTACGGGTGGCGGGTCTGCCTAGTGAGTCTCATTATGATGAATAGCTGCTGTTGCACATGTAATATAGGATGAGTCTCCGGCGCGCTCTCTATATCTAAGCTCAGCCGAGACCCCCCCCGCTGTTGTTACTGCATCTCTGTGTGCATGCATGAGCGCCCTCTATTGAATAAAGCGATGCTGCTCTGGTCAAAAACCCTCTCAACATTGCCCGCGGCTGCCTACCTACGCCAGTCTTTCTCTTTTTTGAGAGGGGATGCAAGGGAGGAAAGCAACACCGAAGGCGCATCTGTAGAACAGTAGCACTGTAACAGTTAAAACGAATAAGAAGATGGGAAAAACATCATCATTTGCACTATGGATCTGTTCTGAAGACTATGCAACCCCTGCTGCAAGCAACGATATATACAATACTAGCAGCCCTTGCAGCCGCAGTTGCGGCAGCCCTGCAGC